>NC_065508.1:19591959-19624086 GCF_006386435.1 Epinephelus moara | reverse complement strand
TGTAGCCTATAGTTCGGCTTTAGCTTCTAACTAGCTTTGTCTTTTTAACCTGTTGTTGCTGCTGAGTCAGTTTGACATCCTGGATATATCCTTCAAACACAGACTGTAGACCCCTCTGTCTGCTTCTCTCTGGAATCACTCTTTCATTTTTCCAAAAATGTGATAATATTTCTTCAAGGAGTGCAGTTTGTAACAGTGTGGACTCTACGCTCAATCGACGGACCATCTCAAAGGGGCAGCCTATCATCAATATCAGCAAATATCCTCATTGTCATTTTTCTTGGCTGTTTGTCATTGTCTGCCTGGTGCTTGGCCGCTAGCACTGTTTGTGGGCTTGGGTGAATGGTGACACAGAGTTCTTCATTTTTTTTTTAAGATCATTTTCTGTCTTTTTTCCTTTATTGGTGAGGATAGTTTAAGCATGAAAGGGGGACACAGAGAGGGGATGACATGCAGCAAAGAGCCGCAGGCTCGAATCAAAAGCGAGGCCACTGCGTCAAGGACATTGCCTTTGTATATGGGACATCTGCTCTACCCACAGAGCCACCGGGTGCACCACTGATTTGTATCTTAAGATGACAAAATGCATCGTGTTTTTACTTTGCATATTTGATCATATGATATTGGACTGCTGATTATTGAATCGATATATCGACCCAGATCAATGTATCATTACACCCCTACTAGGTTTCTCACCAACCATCCACCATGATGACAAACTCAGCCCATATACATAAAATCAGAATTACGTCACTTTAGCTTGGTATGACACGTCTGAAAGGTATAAATGTAATGTATGGTTTGCAGAAATGTGCAAAGCCAATGTTTTCCTCTGGTGACTTGGCTTTGCTCCTAATAGTAAAGATGCACATAGAATATTTATCTATCATACAGAATGAGGTCCCTCGTGATTTTATGGGGTTAGTGTGTTAATAATGAAGCAATTTACACTGCATTTCAATTAGACTAAAAGTCATTAGCAAAGCCTGATTGGACACCATTCATGATAATATGTTATTTTCTAGATCGATAAAAAAAAATGCAAAATGCCATTTGTTTTTGGCTAAGGCTAGTGTCCCTGTAGGGCTGGGAGCGAATGCCAAGAAGAGCAATTAACAACAACTGAAACTATCTAGTGGTCCCATGCTTAGTCATTATAGATAAATCAACTAATTCCCCATCCTGTCTCTAATCTCTTAAGCGATGCCATGCTCCAATATGCCGGAGACATCTGTCCAGCCTGGTGGTGATCAACGCAGCGTCCCTGTTAGGCAGATGAGTGAGTATCCCTGTGCTTAATGGTGCCCTGGTGAGGAGGGAAGCTCCCTAACTCAGCCGCTGTCCCCGGGACCTGGCAGTGATGGACCACGGCCAAGGACCTCCACAGGGCTGCAGCACAAAGCAGTGCAGCCCATCCATATCCACGCTCAGACAGCCACTCTGCCACTGAAGGCCCGGATATATTTCTATTGCTGCACAGAGTTATAGTTTGTTATTCTGGGAGGAGGTGGGTGGAGGTTGGATTGATTGCTCCGCAGCAGGAGGGTGGGGGCAAATCTAGTAGCTGGTAGCTTTATGGTGGTCATATTAGGATGAAGGATCGACTGGGCTGGAGGTTTACGCTGATCAATTCAGTGATCATCGGGAAAACCTTGATGTTGTGGGTGCACCCAGATTATCTGTGCAACAGTCAAACAGTGGATCCATTTTTATTGCAACTGTTTGCTAATGAGAAACGTCCGTCTCAGGCATTTCATCAGATATCGATTACCGATGTGAAGCCCAGGATCAGCTTCCTCATTGATCTGGCCCTGTTCGGACAGTTTCTGTGTATAAGAGGCTTTACGCACTGCATTCCTTCTTCCGCCCCGTGTTCCCATCCATTCTGCAGGAAATCAATGTGGGACATTGGTAAACAGAGTTATGAGCTAGCTCATCCATGCTTACTGCTGGCTGTTTACTGCTAGTGTGTAAGTGAGTATTAAGCTACAGCTGAGCGGTGCAGCATGTCAATAGTAATAGTCCCCGTGGAAAAGATGGCATCTGAATAAAACCCCACAGCTGAGCAAACTCACGCTCACTGAAGGCAGCAGCGCTATCGAGGCTGTGATGGAGCCTCCTCTCATTTAGCAGATTATCTACCAGTATGTCCATTATCTACATCTATAAATCTCTATGTTTTACATCAGTTTGTACCTTAATTGTGAGTTATATGATTTATATGATGATATGATGTATAATTAACTGCGGCTGGTCACAAAATTTGTGATTGGTGACACCATTAAAATACTTTATAATAACCTTTACTCTTACCATTATTTGTTATATTTGTTCTTTAATTTTCATTTTTTCATTTACTGAAACTAACTTTGTTCATGTATGTCACATAAACTTGCAAGATCTTTCAAATTTCAATCAAACTATTAGATTTCAGTGCAGGTAAAACTTAAGCCAAACAAGACAAAGAGTCTACAGCAGTAACACGTATTATCACTCTTATTATGACATAAGACAATTACCTGAGAAAAAATAAGACAGGTAGCTTTTGTGATACTGTCTACTGACAGACAGGTTTTTTTTTCTCTTTTCTTTCAGCAGTAGGTCGTCTACGCTGGTGCTTTGTTGTAATTTGCTCCGTACAATAAAGCGATCCATTGTCCCACTCACGGCTTTCTCCTTTTAAATGTTATCATCCACAACACTGGCTGCCAATCAGGGCTTTTGATGTGCCACACATTTATAATTCCCACACGTAAATGGCGACAAATAGGTTCCCTGTGAAGGTTTTTTTTTAAATTAAATTAAATTAAATTACATTTTTTGGCTAGAGTTTGCCTTGCCTTTGCGTTATTGGGAAATGGGTGTGCACAACATACTGACACAGTCAAATAAAAATTCATTCATAACTTTTTGTATAGGCGCAGTTGAATATTTCAGTAATAGTGTGTGGTTATCAGAAAAGCCCACGGCACACCTGGCACACCTGGATTGAGAAACAGTGGTTGACAGCACTATACACAGAATACAGCTAATGGTGATGGGAATGTCATCAGTTGTGCTGGTATTTGATCATAAACCAAAGGGAAGGGAAGGCTATCGCTGGAGACGTAAGACATCTGCTATTCATTCAATATGACCTTGTGAGATCGGGACGACGGTTTACTGTACCTAGGCTACAAGCCCGAGAGCAGAGGTTGTTTGTCCCCACTAGTATTGTGCTCCTGAACAAGCACCTCAGCTCTGCGTGTAAATGTGATTTCTGTTTATTCATCAAATCAGTATTTTAATAGGACTCACCTAAACAACCCTACTGTGTTCATGATGCTGGCATGATGCTTGATGATATGTGCTGCTTTTTGTTTGTATTGTATTGTGTTGTGTTGGTGCTCCTGATGACTGTGGGACGCAAGTCAAATTTCCCCACTGGGGACAAATAAACTATCTATCTGTCTATCTGTCTATCTATCTATCTATCTATCTATCTATCTATCTATCTATCTATCTATCCATCCATCTATCCATCCATCCACGTCTCTATCTGGCTGATGACTGGCTGACTGAACTTGCTGCTGCTCCGTCACATCCACTGAGCACAGAGTCCAGAGAGCCACATTAGTGCACGTTCACTGAGGAGTTGAGATCTGTCCAAAAAGCTGCGAGCTGCTTTTCAGCTCATGTTGGCACAGTGGATTTGACTCTCTAAGGACCATGAATGTACAGACTTTCATGGCAGTCTATCAAATAGCTGTTGAGATATTTCAGTCTGGACCAAAGTGGTGGACCAACACACTGGTACTGCCATCCCTAGAGCTGTGCCACTAGCATTGATAAAATGAAATAGAATCAAACAAGGACCCTCGTTTTCGAGACATACCAGGTCTCTGCAGTATGGATGTGGGTGAAACTCCAATGTTAGTCTTTGTTGTTAACTACTTATAAATAAAACAATCTGTATGGGGGAAAGTACAAACTGACTTCAGTGGGTAGATTTCTGACCCACTTGCCTGACAAGACGTTAACGCTGAACCCTGCATACTATAAAGAAGAGTGACACAACCTTTACACTAATATGAGATCACTTGCATATCTGAGTATACTGTAAGCTGTAGGCTCTTGGGGCCCCTGTGCGCCCACGTTAACTGATGTGAGCGTCCCGTAACATATTCTCTATTAATGTAGGGGATTGTTGATCTGCTTATTGCTGGTGGCAGTAAGTGTCAGGGGGCCTATAGCACAGCTTTGCCCTGAGGCCAACCCACGGGTTCATGCCAGCATACTTCATATAATATTTCAGAAGGAGGCACTTCACATTTAAAGTCAGGGTGGTGGTCAGAGGGATGTAGATTACTACACAAAGCGGTCTGCAGTTGTGTGTGTGTGTGAGTGCGTATATGTGTGTGTAAAGGGCCTGGGGGAGTGTTGAGTGCAAGGGGAGTGGGGGGATAACAACCCTGCAAATTACAACCTTCTTCAATTTTCCACATCAAGGCCTTTCTGGAGAGAGAAAGTTGCAGAATTGGAGAGAAGCTCTGAAATCCCGAATTGACCCGAGTCAGAAGTGCCCTTGAGAGTGAACTAACCCGAAAAGCAAAACAAACAAAGCTTTCTGTATCTTCAGAGTGTTCTTTCTCTGGGCCACAAATTATTAAATCAAGTTTATTACATTCGTGCTGCTGAGTTTAACTGTCCTCTATGACTCCCTCCTTGTTTCAGCGTGGACTGGTTTAATGTCAGACGCCGACTGAGGTGCAGGGGAGGATAAGTCATTAGTCGAGTCTGTGAGACAGGAAGCATCAGCGTCATTAGCAGTCATTAGTTTGCAGACAGCGGGTCACGTCGCCACCACACGCTGCCGCTCTCCATCGTTCACACATACAGTATGATGGACTGACTCAGGAGGGACACCACGCCTACATCCTGCTGCTGCCATGTCTCATGTGTGTGACAACTGAAGCAGTGTCCTGTGCGAGCGTGTGTCTGCGTGTGATCTGGACAGAGAACATACATGCAATCATTTATTTTGCTTCTTTTAATGCCATCTCTGCTCGCCTCAGATGAGACACTCTCCCTGTCGCCTCGCGCTCGGAGCTGGAGCGAGGCTTATAGCGCTAAACAAATTGACAATTATCATGCCAATCTTCGCCTCATTGGCTTCCAGCAGAGTTTAGAATAGACTTTAAAATGCTGCTGATTATTTTCAAAGCGTCAGGGTTTAACCATTCCCTGTGTATCCAGAGAGAGGCATTATCAGTCAAAAGCCAAGGATTCAAATTAAAATTTATTGCACTGTTGCAATTACGGTCCATATTGTTTGGAGCCGACCGCCTGAAGACATTATTAGACTTGCAGGCCATTTCTCATAACCTCTTTTAAAAATCAATTTCAGCCTGTATTTGATATTTATGGCTGTCTAGTGTTATTAGATTAATTTACTCTAATTCATTTATCATCAGGGATACAAAACTCTTATGGTTCCCTAATGAATTAGCTGGAGAATGAACAACAGAATGGAGGTTAGGTGAATGCACACAAGAGGTTTAAACATATTGTTTGGATTTGCATAGATAATGTGATCTGAATCCAGATTTCAGCAGTAATATTCTCCCCCTACCCTGACCTGTAAACTGAAAACATGAGGTTACATTTAGGCACAAACAAAACCCCTCGGTTATGGCTAAAAAAAAATCTTGCTGTAGCTTAAATATCTGATTTTGGAAGTCCGATACCCCCTGGAAAACCAGAAATGTGAAAAACAACCGCTTTTTGTGGCACTATACAGACAGGAAACAGAGTGATAACGCTGCTGGAAATGCAGCAATGTATCAGTTAAAAACAACCGCTTCTCATGGTGCTATCCCTGCTGGAGAAACAGCGACAAGCTGCTACAAAACATCCACATCTGGGGGCTATAAAGCCACAATGACAACTACAACCAGTGTTGTTGTGTGTTGGTCTTGAACAGTGCTCTGCAGCTTAGCATGTGTCCTGCCCAGGTGATACACGCTCCACCATCCCCTCCACTTCAACAGAGTCACTTAAGAAACGATTACACTCACCAGCCACTTTATTAGGTACACCTTGCTAGTACTGGGTTGGACCCCCTTTCTAATTCTTGGTGGCATAGATTCAACAAGGTGNCAATACTCAGGTAGGCTGTGGTGTTTAAACCATGCTCAGTTGGTACTAAGGGGCCCAAAGTGTGTGTGTAAACTGGCTGTGTGTGAAAATCCTAGAAAATACTCAGACCAGCCACAACCACACCACGTTCAAAGTCACTTAAATCACCTTTCTCTCTCATTCTGATGCTCAGTTTGAACTTCAGCAGGTCGTCTTGACCATATCTGCATGCCTAAATGGATTGAGTTGCTGCCACGTGATTGGCTGATTAGCTATATGTGTTAACAAGCAATTGCACAGGTGTACCTAATAAAGTGGCTGGTGAGTGTGTCTGATATGTGTGAAACATGCAAACGTAAGGTGTTTGTCGTTTGCAGAAACAGACAATGCCAACATTTTCTTCTGGCGACTGGGCTGCACCTGAGTGACACAATTTCGGGGACCTAACAGCACTTCCTCTCAGAGTCATTACTCAGTCAAATCTGAACACACAGATATCACACACATCCTGCTACAATCATTCACACTGTACTACTGTCCATCAAGGATATATAATATGTCCACAGTTATTAAGAAATCAAGCATTCCTTGTAACTTCACATCATGTCTCATAATCCTCAAATTCTGTCTTATTCTTCCATTTTCAAAGTACTCCAGGTCGTTTTTGTCTGCGCAGTGTGAACAGGAACTGTTGTGGCCAAAGCAGCGGGACTTTTCATGACGTAGATGCGACAGAATGTAAACCAATAAGCTAAAAACACAGATGTGAAGATAGTTTTAATATTCAGTCATTTGACGTAGTTCATCCTTAATAATGTTTCATCAGACTGGCTGTGCAGCGCAGCACGAGGCTCAATTGATGTTGCAGGTTATTTTTACTACATGATCCTCACGAGGCTCCGCACTTTCATTGACACTTCAAACAAACTTTATTTTCTTCTGGGACACCTCCTCTTCAATTTTGAAAGAATATCATGGAATATGGCCCAGTGTCTTTCTTGTATTGTAACGCCCTGTTCTGTTTCTATTACTGATTTTCACTTGGAAAATGTAACTGGCAGCTTCTGTTTAGACTCAGTTTGGACTTCTTTGGTTCGAATACACAAAGATCTGAGCACTACTGCCAAATACAGATGTTTTTGTGACATAAAAAGACACAGACAGTAGCTCTGTGTTACACACCTGGTGCACACATCCCAGACAGTTACTTACACTGGTTGCGTGTGTGAGCCCTCTCTGGTGATAACGCCCTCCTTGTCCATCAGCATTTGCCTGAACGTGCTCACTTTCTGTCGAATCTCTTCTTCTGTGTACCTGAGGTTGGACACAAAGACACAACGGTTAGTAGATGCGCACACACACACACACACACACACACATAGACAGGAGCAGTGCGTACTTTTTCTGCATCAATCTATGGTGTAAATGAGAATAAAAGTCAGAATAAAAGTCCTCTGCTACCTTCATGTTGTTACTGGGAAGGACAAATGCACATGTTCTAAATATTGAAAGGGACGTATCCCCTGCACCCCCGCTGAAATCTACACCTGCGCACACACACTCATCAATGCGATGCATGTTTGTATCGGTACTGCAGGTTTGACTATTCGGCTGAGCAGTGAGCAGACAGGAATGAAAGCGAATGATGAACATATTTCAACCTGAAGCAGCAGCGTTGAATGCAGCATGGTTACTGGCAAAGCTAACTGTCATCTGTCATAACTGCCAGATGTCCGTGTAGGAGCCATGTCATCCACAGCTATCACACAGAGTCCAACAAATGGCAAAGAGCCGTGCTCTGACCGTTTCCTAACCAAAAATGACACGCGGCCCGAATGATGTATATTCTGATGACTCACTGTCAACCTCTGCTGACCCCGGCGGGTTCCCTGTTCAGGCCCGGGCTGCGTGTCATGTTTTATTCTGTAAGCAAAGCGCTGAGTTGAGAGTAACTGTGGGGCAGTGAGAGGAGCTTTCAGCAGGCTGACAGAGAGAATACTGAAGACTTCTGCAGTGAGACATTACTGTCTGTGCCTCACTGTAGATGTCGGTTTATGTTTTCTAATTGAGAATGTCTGGCTTTTTAAAATTCTGATACATTGCGTCTATCGTTGGATGCAACAGACGAGCATTAAAGTAATCAGTTATACTTTAAAGGGTAATTCTGGTAATTTTCTGTGTCTAAATTACTACTGGGAACAACAAATTAGCGGCCGCGAAACCAGTGGCAATGTGATCCCTGCAGGCAATTGAACTACGTCATTGTACATTGATGGTGTGAACACGCCGTGAGTGGCAGCCTGTGACGCTCAATACTGAAGGAATTTCAAAAATTGTTGTTCCCATTAATCACAAAAAACAAAGTTACCCTTTGTGATTTTATTTGGTGAAGTAGATAATGAATGCATTAAACTCTCCTTAAATATTCCATGCACACAGCTTTGGGCTCCATCCTCCCAGTTTGCAATAGCACAAGTAAGAGTCTGACCACGGGGCTGCAACTGTAAGACTGTATCCGCTGACAGCTCTGCAAGGGGGGCAGCAGTAATTCAACCAGGCTGAACAACCTCGACAGCGACAATGAAGCAACTTCTGTCCTGTGCCATTCTGCAGACTCTCATAGGGGACTTATGTCTGAGAACTTGACAGCGCATGGCCTCTTTAATGCACTGTACACCGAGCTGATCTCCTGGTGCATTCACACCATCTCCACATTCTGCTCGGGCTGTGGTAATGGGATGTAATGAGCTACAGAGGCAGAGAAACATGAAGGGAGAGGAGAGGACGGAGGAAGGAGGGGGGGCGAGAATTAATAAAGCCGTCAAAGTGTAGCCAGGAGCCAGACACAGACTGACTGGAAGCCTCAGCCATTAATAATATACTGTAGTGTTCGTATTAAGTATAACAAGAGCATATGTGAGGGGTGGCTGGGATACAGCAGTGTGCTCAGATAAAGATTCAATAATTATACACAATTAAAAATGGGTATGAGTAAGTGATAACATCTGAAATGTGAGCGCCACTTGTAATGATGAAAGTATTGAGGAACTGTCTATCACTTCGTGCTGAAACAAACACTCTTACTTGGCAACAATTTCTCTTTGTCACTCTTACAGCAACATTTTGAGGAACATGCTTATTCGCTCTTTTGCAGAGAAAAATACTGTCGGGTGAAACCTGATCAACATGCTCAGCAGTTGGAGCAGCAGAAGTGATTGTGACACAGCTCATGGAGACAACTGTGCGTTCCAATCCGCATACTACCAAACTGTCAAGTATGCCAGAAAAAAGATTTAATGTGTCTCAAAACATAGTATGTCAAATGCAGTATGTCAAAAATACCAGGATGTTCTACTACATCTCTCTTCCTCTTAATAGGTTTGTGGAATTTTTTTTTATCCATTCATTCATTTTCCGTAACCGCTATCCTGTTGGGGGTCGCCGGGGGGGGGCTATCCCAGCTGACATTGGGCAAGAGGCAGGGTACACCCTGGACACACAGGGCTGACACATAGAGACAGACAACCATTCACACTCACATTCACAGAGTCACCAATTAACCTGCATGTCTTTGGACTGTGGGAGGAAGCCGGAGTACCCGGAGAAAACCCACACTGACACGGGGAGAACATGCAAGCTCCGCACAGAAGGGCTCCCCCACCCTGGGTTCGAACCAGGAACGCTCTTGCTGTGAGGCGACAATGCTAACCACTGCATGAGACCCTAAAAAAAAGGGTGGATCACAGGGAGTACCACCAGTTGGTCCAGGAGCTTCACCTCAATGATGGCCATTTCCAGGCATGTTTTAGGATGACTCTGGGGCAGTTTGACAACCTGCTGTCTATCGTCTGGCCATATAGCTCTGGGTATCCAGCAACCACTACCACCAGTTTCTCCTCCATTGTTTACCAACTGTAAACTTGGGCGCTTGTGCTTTTCTGCTCTGAGTTCAGAGCGCCCCAGCAAAAATGCCAGATGCAGAAAATAAGGGCGTGTCACAACACAAGAAATGCAAACACAAAGCTTCATTCTCAATAAAAAATTTTACACAAAGCCAACTCCAACTGCTAAAACATTTCCTGTGTGATCAGGGCCTGAACGTAGCTTAAAAGACCTGACCAGCAGTATGAATATTAGCCTCAGACCCAGAGTACACAAAGCTCCTCAGGCCATCTGACAAGTGAGCTCCACTTGCAATCAGCAGGAGTGCAGAAGGGAACTGTCCATCACTCAGTGCTGAAACATGGACTCCTACTTGGCAACAGATTCTTTTCCCTTCTCTGAGCTGGGGCTCAAGGCAGGACCAGTTCTATACACCGGATTGTAAATTAACCAGTGGCTCATCACAGTGTGGAAATGACATTAACTGAGAAGTGTTAGCTTTTCCAAGATTAAATATAGCAGCCGATACCTTGTATTCAGAGTTTGGTGCTCTCAGCACATTGGCAGTGTGGAGAATGAGATTAGGAGAAGTGCGATGGAGAGCTGAAATAGCTGGAAGATGGCCCAGCAGACAAGAAGCCAGCCGGTGTGACAGCACCATCGGGTCCCGCTGTACGGCAATCTCTCAGCCCAGCAGGTGTCAACTCAGCACAAAGGAGGCCACAAACACACACTTTATATTCATGGCTTTCTATGCACATGGCCGTACGTTAGCTGCGTCCCAACGACTCTACAGCAGTCCCCTCCTGCTCTCAGCTGTCGTTTATCGAGGAAGGGTGTACAATAGGTAGAGGGGTGAGAAGGCTCTGAAAGGATACTGGCTGAATGGGCAAACAGACGCCATGGCTGTGGGGCTTTCTCCTTCCCATTGTGCTGATGATGGTGAGGATGTTAGCGCCTGCAGCTATCTTTGTTGACTCCAGCTCAAGCAAGAAAAGAGGAGTCAGAGCTTGTGAAGCTGAAGCGTCTGCTGACATATGACCTATAATGTCTATATTCTCTTACTGTCCTCCATTGAATTGCTCCATTCTGAAGTTTTGCACAGCTCCGCAGCATGAAGCAGCAAAGTTGGGTTCCTTTTGATCGGTCTCGCTCATTAACCAAAGCCAGAGAGTGTATGCCCGGCAGTGGTGCTGCTTCGACAAAGAGAGGTATGAGCCAGAAGAATCCCCCACAGCACCTGAGTGCCTGCAGGAGCCTGGCGAATGGTGGGCAGATTTACCTACAGTGATGAAAATCTGAAAAGAAGCCTGAGAGAAGAAATCTAAAAGCTTTCTCTTACCTGATTGCCAAACTTTTAAGTTGCATTCAAGAGGAGCTCTGCAAAAGTGGGCTCTGAATCAATCTGTGTAAATGGCCACATATTGGATGTTTGTCAGTGGATATTAGGATGAGCACACTGAAACAACACCTCTCTCCTCTGCACATTTAACTAGCACTTCTTGCAGCTGTAAAGGTAGCTGCTTTCTGCATAACATACCATCTGTTCTGCCCTGACACAGTGCAGAGGAGGGGGAGATGGAGCGGTCACTCTCAGCCAGACTGGGTAACACTGAATTCAAATTAAAATTAATGTTGAACTGAGCACAGCACCTGCAGTCCAGTCGCCAGTTTCTGCAAAGCACGAATATGCTTGTCTATATCTATAGGTTTCATACATATTTCATCAACGTTTTAAATGAGCCGACTTTGTCATCGGGATGTGGAGGGGATGGTGGACAGCATGTCACTTAGGCGAGAATCCTGTCAAGCTGTAGACCACTGTTCAAGACCGACAAACCACAAAACCGGTTGTTTTACAGAGTCATCACTGTGTTTCCAGCGGCTGTTCTTGTTGCTCTTTTTCGCGCAGCTTTTTAGCCTCTAAACATGGGTGTTTTTTAGCAACCCGTTGTGTTTTTCCAGCTGCGGTTGCTTTTTTTTTTTACCCAGACATCACTGCATTTCCCGCAGGGATAGAGCCACAAAAAAGTGGTTGCTTTGTGGAAGACATCGCTGTGTTTCCTTCAGGACAGTGTCATAAAGATCAGTTGTTTTGTCACTGCATTTCCTGCAAGGATAGTGCCCTCAAACCTGGGCACTCTAAGCCACCACATGATCCTTTTTGTGAGTGTGGCGTGGTTTTTTGTGCCTTGACATAACCACGTACCACAGCATTCTTCAAACATTAAGTTTCAAAGTATCTACTACATAATAATGTACAAATGTCACGTATCCTTTGGTTGCAGAAATGTACAACGCCAACATTTACTCTGGCGACTGGGTTGGCACCTGTGTGTTTTCATTTGTGTATGAGTGTATGAGATGAAACTATTCAGAGGCCAGTGTTAGTCAAGTGGATCCAAATGAAAGCCATTTAGCCCAGACCCACTGCCTACAGCATGCGGAGTTGCAGTGATTTGGGCGGAGAGAGAGACAGGGGACATCGATCAGAGCGAGGGGCTCCCCGCCACCCTGCCCATGAAAAATCACCACAATTAAAGAACTTGATTGGAGTAATTAGACAGCTCCGAGCACCCACAGATTCCCCCCATTAACTCACAATCCTGCAAAATGAATAGTTGTGGCCCAGAGACCATCCTTACACTGATAGTCATCGATTTGATGAGGACGTGTCTACGTGCGGGGTGTGTGTGTGTGCGCTCCTTCTGACTGCCAGTGATGTTTCTGCGCTTGATGTCTGAGGAGCCTTTTTCCACAAGTCATCCCCAGGCGCTGCGTACACCTATGAAACTCTGCAGCCATCAATCCTGCTGCAAAGAGTACAGAGCCAAAGCGATGCCAATGTAGTTAGTAAGATTGAATGGCACTGGGAACATGGGAAAGCAAACCTGAACACCCCCACATTTCTATTTCAGGGGCAGAATTAAAACGACCTGCGGAGCCACAGTGATATAGTTAAACTCTCAAGTGGAGAGGACTTTCAATTGATGCTCTCCACAGTCATAGATTTTCTGGTTAGATAACAGAGA
Source organism: Epinephelus moara (assembly GCF_006386435.1). Lineage (NCBI taxonomy): Eukaryota > Metazoa > Chordata > Actinopteri > Perciformes > Serranidae > Epinephelus > Epinephelus moara. The sequence continues at coordinate 19,611,055 of NC_065508.1, read as the reverse complement.
CCAGACAGCAAGAGGAGCAAAGAAAGAGAACACCTTTCTCTCACTATATATAGCTGCCCTTTTCACCTCCCCCGCAGTGTAAGCAGATCAATGGCTGGAGCAGCACAATCTGCTGTTACCACTCTTTCTGATTGCTCATCTTCTCCGAGACCCTCTGTGACAACAGCATTTGAAGCTCTTTTGTCTAGCATGGACCTGCTATATTGGCTCAGGAACCCCCGGTGACAAAAATAAAATGGGTTATTCTCCTCGAGATGCCTCCCCTCTAATTTTCAGTCGTGTAGGACACAGGCTTATCGTCTCATGACGCAGGCTTTGGCTCGCAGGAAAACCTCCATCAGAGCGGAGATAGTTATTTGCTCTGGCCTCTGAGTGCAGCTCTCTTAATAAGATCCAAGCTACTCACATCTCTTGCAATTCAAAAAGTGTCACTGCAGATGTTACTAAAGCAATACCACAGCAGCCGCGGCCAAAATGCAGCAATTTAGCTCCCGACTATAAACCTCTCCCCTTTCTGTCTCAGTTTACTCTTCTGTCTTGGTGTGTCCTTTTGTTCATGTAAAAACACAAATTCAGTATCTCTGTGTTATGTTGAACCTCTACTTACAGTTAACAAGTTAACTTTCTAAAATGCAAAAGGTGGGGTATTATCTGCTGTGTTGAGAAAGCTCTTACCATCATGGCCGTACGCAGGATTTTAGCAATACCAAGGTCAAAAAACGGCCTTGTGTAAAGTCTTTAAGGAACACTTTACTCTCCAGATGTATTTATTTTAAATGTTTGGAAAGAAAAAATTGTATCCTCTGTCCTCTGTCTCTCTGCTTTCCATAACCTGCTCCTCCTCTCCCATATCCTCTTGTACATACTTTCCATTAGTGTGTCTCTCTGTTTTTGACTCTTTAGCCCTTTTTAAACAGGAATTGTGCAAATTTGCAAGAAAGCGTGAACAAGTAACAAAACGTGTAGCTTAGCGTGTGACGTAAACAGTGACGTGGGAGGGAAGCTGCGGCTAGTTAGGCCTTCAGTGATTCTCTCATAAGTTGGCCCGTTCTTCACCGTCCCCGTCATCTGACGGTTAATGGCCTCTTCATTTGCGAGGACAAGGAGGGCACACAATTCCTTGTCTCCTCAGTTGCTCATCTTTACAGAGTCTGTCAGGTTTGCGTTTCCCTCTTGCTACTAGCTACTAGCTACTCGCTAATTCTTGCTATCAGCTGTTTCCTGTTTATCCACCGCCAGTGGCTCGCACATGCGGCGTCATCAACAGCTCCTCCCACAAGTCATCAACTGTCCCTCCCGTGGCGGAAGGACGCCTTGTTCTGTTTGAAACAAAAAGGTTCCGCCAATATGTCTACCCTACGAGGCGGAAAATTGGGCACCTTGGATCAACTCGCCAATCCGGCTCTGTGTGTCTAAACACTCGCAGCTTGCCGGCAAAACGGCCCAACATTCGCCGAAAATCTGGCAGTGTAAAAGGGGCTTTTGTCTTATCTCACCCTCTGTATTCACTGCATCATTTTGGATTTAACTTACACAAATATGTGTTATACAAATATATTAATGCAATGATGATCTTAATACACTATAATAAATCAATTATCAAAGGACACATGCAGTATATCTTTGTAATAAGGACACTGGATCAGGTCAGCTTTTGTTCCTGTTGAACAGAATAAAGGACATAATGTTAATCCTATCCTGGGCACAGCTGGAAGTAGCTACCTGCTCCTCCTCTTTCCTCTTCATCACCTCCTCTCTTTCTTTTTTCTCTTAGACTTGTCACCTTGTCCTCCACCTCCACTCCTTCTCACAGCTTAGCCTTGACTGATTTATCCTTATTGATATTTACATGTAAAAGTTACAATTCCACTATCACCCACTTCGTCACCCACACACCAGTTGGGTGTACGCTTCTGCAAACACATTTCAGACGTATCATATGATGATGATTCTGAAGTGACACAGTATATAAGATGACATTGTCATCTGGTGGTAAGGGGGATGGTGGATGGTGTGACACCTCGGAGAGACAGCTGCAGACCACCACAAACCACAGTTCAAGACCAACAAAGAAGAAAATTGGTCATTGCTATTTTTCCAGCAGGGATCCCACCCCTGAAAGCAGGTATTTTCAGCCATTTTTTCCTAACCATAACCAACTGGTTTACCATTAATGTCAATACTCTGTTACCAACTTGTGTGTGTTCTTGCATGCATTGTGCGGATGCATATATGGGGTCCCTGTGTTTAAAAGGAGCCCCTTTTAGCCTGCAGTTTAGAGTGAGTGAGGCCCCGTGAAGAGAGCTCATTAGAGAGCTGGAAAAAGGCTCAAACACTACAGGAGCTCAAATCATGCCCAATCATTATGTCTCAATTAGTGTGGAAAGACGCCCCAGAAATAAAAACTGGACCCTTGCATGCATAGCAGCCCTCAAGCCTGAAATGTGTCAGTGAGCTCAGGGCTCCTACAGCTCAGATTTAAGGCTTATTTTAAACCACTCAGAATGAAATTTAAGACCAATTTTAGAATAACTAAAGCTGAAGACAGAGAGAAAAAAATGAACCAACATAAACTACAGTTTTGCCCGAATGTTTAGTGCAACAGAAAACGGGATTTTTCTGAGAAATACCTGGTGTTTGTCAGAAGGTTTCTCTGCAATTTTATGTTACTCACTATGCATGTGAGATTCCATCCTATTGTGCATCTCCTTGCACCAGGGTCAGCCTTGCCGCAAATGTTGGCCATCTCAGTTAAATGGCCAGTTTTTGTTAAAGAGTACAATGACAGCTAACTAGGAGACAGATTATCCTCTGCTCTGAGCATCACAGCAGGAAATTAAATATGAGGTTCCACTATCCTGATCTGTGTCAGGAGAATGTGAAAGGCACTCATTCATTCAAAAAGAATGTTACTAAAGAAAGATGTTACTAATTATCTTAAGATTTTACAATGCAATGTCAGAGAAAAAGATTGATAAAATCCTACTTCCTATGTTTTAGCAATTTTAAAGTTGGGATTAAATGAATATTGCCTTTTCTCACCTATTTAAAAACATATGCTAACATATGTTCTTTGGTCCTGTAAAACAAAATGTGACGTGTGCTTGCATTAACTTTTACCAACCAATTTCAATCAATAATACCATGACACCCACCCCCTAATCCAACACTTTTAGCCACACAGAGCTAGTTAACTAGCTTGCAACAGCATGCTACGTCAGTGTATCTTAGTTTCCCCAAATTACTGTGGTTACCGTGACGTAGAATTTATTCACCTAGGGAGAGTGGTATCTGTGACAGCTCCAGATTATGCTCAAGACATTTTACAGTGGATGATGACAGCCAATGTTACGTGGAGCATACGAATGATTTCCTCTTTCTCTGCCTTACAGATACTACTATCCTGTTGGTGTTGACATCATCAGGGTCTCACTGTTATGAGGCGCCTACTTTTTAACTTTCAAACCTTTGTTTTCATTTCCAAAACAATGTGGCTGAGGTCTAATTCATTCATTCACTCACCTCTCCCTCATCCTCCTGCTCTAACGCTGGAGCCACCAGCTGACCCTGAGCCTGTGGTCCCCTGTAGCTCTGCCAAACTCTAAACCCGCCCACTTTTTAGACGTCCAATTTGATTAAAATCCCTCTTATAACTGTACTCTGATCAAATATCCTGTATCCCTGGGAGACACGTCATAGTACAGAAGCTAAAGACGCTATGACTTCCGTTTCACGGGGACTTTAAGACTTTTGACAGATTAATTAGGACCCTATTTCTAGATGAATGAATGTAATGTCTTTTAAGACTGGAACCCTGGAGGTCTGTTATTTAGAGGTAGGTGAACACGCTCAGTACATAAGTGTGTTTTGATGGAAAGATGACAGGATGAGGTTCACTGAGCTTTAGTAAGGAACCATCCCCTCCAAGATCTTCTCTCACAGATCAAATGTATGTAACCTTCAACACTTCTAATATAAGTAAAAGGGCAATGCTCCCTGCAGCCGCAAAGCACCAATGATGGGGGGATGCTGCCAGGCCTTGAATAGCTAAATGAACAGACTCCTTTAATTGCTGAGCCCGTCTAATTGGCTCCCGGGGTGAGGCCATCACTCATGACAGACTATTTATCCTGGTCTTATCTCTGGAGAAGAGCACGGCTAGATGTGTGTAAAGGGAGGAGGGGAGTGTCTGCTATGCTGGCAGGGTTAGAGAGGGAGGCAGGCGTCCAACCTGCCCCCCAGCCTAATCCTTCACCGAGGCCTCAGTTAGGACGGGGACTTGGGGGTGACGTAGAGTCTGAGCCTGCTGGCTTATATCCACAAAAAATGAAAACAGACACCAGCCACCATTTTAATTGTGTCTAATGCCTGGCATTGCTGCGCCTCTCTATCCCAGTGTTTCATCCCCCACTCGATCCCTTAATCCTGCACACATGCACTCACACTCTCTCATTTAAAGAGGAACATTAGAAATTGGAGAGGCAGGGGGAGCTGTGCTGAGCCAAGCTGGCAAATGAGATTCTCCTTTTATTATAGCTTAACGAGTTGACTCGAGTCCGTCCAGAGCTTTAACACTCAGCTGCCGTCCTTCAAGTGCGACTGTCTGCCAGCCGAGCTCGTGCAGGCTGACGAGCTGGTCAGCGCCGGTGTCTGGTCCCCTCGTATTCTGTCATCATTAGCCAAGCTGCTGCCTGCCACTACACTGTTCCACTCGACATCATGACTCTTCTACATCGCTCTCAAACCAGGAGCAACTAGGAGATGAGTGGACCTTGACAGATGGCCACAGCGCACCCCCTCCTTATTTTTTTTTTTTCTTAGTAAAGTCCAGCAGTCCCCTTTCTGCTACATCAATCTGTTGCAGCTCCACCATTACCCTGCAGTCTTAACGAGGCCCCACTGGCTGACAAGCCCAGTCACGCTCAGGGAAGGAGGGACGGGTGGAAAAATGAGAGGAAAGAAAGTGTAATCCATCTCCACCTTCTCACTCACCCCCACAGGAGCATCGATTTAATTCATCTCCATACTCCAACAAACAATCAGAAGACACCAGTCACACATACTGCCTGTCACCTCTCATATCTAGCCTTTACCCCCCCCCCCCAAAAAAAAAACCCCTCACTAATTAGCTTGCCCTTTATTCAATTAAACCACCCTCCCCTAATGCATCAAGGATTAGCTGGCTTTCTATAAATGACAAATGTGATGTGAGTAAAATGTCACGAGGTATCAGTGGGAAAGTGAATTTCCTCCGTACCGACACAGGATCACAGAGCTCGTCATTAATTACAGTCTCAGCTAGCCTGGAGTTCGCCTGCAAGCTGTGGTTATTCAAGCAGCAGTGTGTGTGTGTGTGTGTGTGTGTGTGTGTGTGTGCGTGTCAGCCTGGGAGAAGCCTTGAGATTGTGGATTAGGGACAACAGCAGTCACTACAATTCTTCATGGCCCTTGGCGTTGGCGCACACAGAGCTCCTCCTAACTTTGTGCTGGAGGACACACATCATGCTAATGAAACACACTACACTGGGTTGGCCTGCGTTCTTCGCTGGCTGTCTCCATGGCAACCTCACTGATAACCCTTACTTGAGGATGAGGCCATTAATACAAAGTTCAAGTGTTGGGGGCTGCAAATATGTGACATATGTGAGGGATGAGTAATGTTGCATCTGTGACATGAACAAGATGGTAAAGCAAACATGGCCGCCGCTGATGCATGTATCTCCATATCTTAACCCTGGGAACTGTGTTTAAGCAATTAACTGGCAACCACTTGTACTATAAGCAACAGCAGTGTGGTGACGGTAATGCAGTGAAAGGGGGGGTGAGGGAGCAACCCTCCAGTCTCCACCTAGGTTGCCCCAGTGAGTAAGCACCTCAATTTTGCGCTGCAAAACCCCTTTGGAATTTTTAACTATGTATCACTGTTAGCACCGTTAGCACTGTTAGCATTGTCAGCACACCTAGTGGTCCTAAATACACTAGTTGACAATACTAAAAGGGTTTTGTGGCTCAAAATCAAGCTGCTTAATCACCAGGGTGACCTGAATGGAGACCGGACACTGGCCACCATGTTTTCGCAGCAATGCCATTCTGCAATACCAGCGCTAATCGCAAATAAGTTCTGTTGCTAGCTAGCTCCCAACCAACCCAGGTGGTGTACAGTAAAGAGCAGCCAAGCCTAACGTTCGCTAACCAGTGGAGACCAGAAGATGGGCTGTGGGCTCTAAGTTTCTGCATGTAAACATGGCTACCCGGCTGTCTGTCAGCAAAGCCAACAGGAAGTAATAGATAAAGCAAAATATTTATATCACAAAACATTTAAGTTCACCACCTCTGTAGTGCTGCGGTGCTAAAGCTCACTGAGTCATTGGAGCACAAGCTATTTCAGTATCGGCATGAGTTTTCTGAGACGGTTTAACGGCTTGGTGTTGGATGTTGCTGTAGCTTGTGCTAACTGAGCAGACACTGAACTGAGTGTTCTGAGGATATTTAAGTTTACACAACAGTTTCTGTATATTCTGAATAGTGTATGGTAGTGGACTATACTTAGGTTACGTTTATATTTACTTAATTTATGTGAGAATACAGGCATAAGAGTGTGGACAACGTTGTGAGTAAAAGACGACGTGAAGTTTGTGTTGATTTGGATAGTAGTACGTTTTTGATCGTGTTATGCAGTGTTGAAATATGATTCTGGGTAATACTTGAGAATATAAAGAAATAGGACATCGAGTCAGTAGTGGACCGTCCGAGATGTAATTTTGGGAGGACTTGGCCTGCCGTTTTGTTTGGTTTTTTTGGATTCTCAACAAACCGCGTTCAACTCAGAGGTCCTTCACAGAGGTAAACCTGACAAAAATTTTAAAATGATTTCTTCACAATCATAATAAAGCTAAACTTAATTCTGCACCTTTCTAAAAGCTTATTTTAATAATTAAAATTATTAGTCTACATAAAATTGTTGTCAATAAAAAGGTCAAAATACTATGATATTTGATTTTCTCTATATCACTCAGGCCTATGGTTAGCATCAGCAGCACACCTTCAAACATAACTGTTTTTCCTTTTTCTTCACTAATATGTTCTCTCTATGTGTTCACCTCTTTGCTCCTGTATTAATGTTTTTTTTATTATATGTGGTTATGCATGTGTGCTTTTTATTATGTGTGTCTAGCTCTAGTTTTTTTATTGCTACTGCGGCAAAACCAAATGCCCCTCTGGGACAAATAAAGGCCTTGAATATTGAATTGTGGGGTCAAATTTGTGTCATTGCTGTAATTTATGACGAAGTTACATGGTGCAATCTTGGTTGTGGGGATATCCAGGATTTGTTGCTCCCACCTGCTCAAACCAAGCCACACACACACATGAAAAACATTCAATTCAAAAGCTTGAATTCAGAAAATAAATACAATATTTTCCCCCCATGATATGTTTTTTTTTCTCCCTTGTCTCTCACAGTTTTAAAGGCTCAACTCCCAGCACGCTGCCATTCTTGTCACAACTAACTCCCACTGCTTGCCCGGGGTCAGCGAAGAAATCCCAAAACACGTACAGTCACCGTTCTCTTCTTTTTACCCGGCAGCGAGGCTCCTCAACGCTTCCCTGTCTCTCCACAGGCACGCAACCAGCAAGCCTGGTCCTTCAGCGGCTTGCTGATTGTGAACATTGCCAATTATGTTAAAAGGGGCAGCTGGCCAAGCGGGAAGCACCCAGGTCTCTGCCAAAATGGTCCCTGTAGAGTCCTTCACCTAATATGGAACTGTTTCTTATTCCAGGAAACATTTACCTCCAGGATCAGAGCGTCCCTCCACATCAAGACATCAGTTTGATTCATGGCAAATTTGTTTCATATTTTTCTCCACAAAAAAGTTACCATCATACAAACATCACACAAACACACATTGCTTTTAAACGGAATTAAAACTATGACATTATTATAGGGGTGTACCGAATGTCTTCCTTTAAATACTCAAAGCTTTCATTGAAGTTTTTGAGTGAAGCTTTGAATGTCTCATCATCTTTTATGACTTCATCACCCTAAAAAAAAACCTCAAACAAATTATTAAATTATTACAATTTATGGTGCTGTTGGACTGCTCTTCGACCGCCCCGTTAATATAGATGTGTGGCTTCCACAGTAATCTCACAGAAATATGTGAAATGACAATGACTTCTTGACATTGCATTACGTGGTGGCACAGTTGGGTTTACGCACCAAAACTGCTTGGTTAGGTTTAGAAAAAGCGGTTTCCATTAGAATAACTACATTTGTTAAGATGTCAGTACAGCATGTAGCATGACGTCACTAGGGGTGGGAATCATGATACGATATTATCACAACACATAAGTCATGATACAAATTAAGTCCCCAAAGGAAAACTTTGTCTTTGATGTTGTTTTATCTAATCTGATAAAGTTTTCTGTCTGTTCATCTCACCTCAAGCATTTTTTTGCCGCACCAAAATGTATCTAGGGGACTGGAAATGTAATTGATTATATTATTCTAGTAAGCTACCTAAAGTTCAATTAGAATTTGTAATATTAATTATTCCTTTAATAAAAAAATCAATACTTGGCACTATGTGATGATACGATATTACCACACAAAAATATTGCGATACTATGCTGTATAGATTTTTTCCTCACCCCTAGATGTCACTATGTAAAGAACAGAAATGCGTAAAACTAAAAGAAGTCATCGCTGACTTTTTGTTTCACACTGGACACAAACAGCAGTGTCCTGGATGAAAGTCCTGTGTTTGTTTGACCCATCCATCCTTACCTCCTCCCTACACAGACTTTCTTGTTCTTTTTACTACTAGTGGGCTCGTACCATTAACTATCACCCAACACGTGACGTCATATAACTAGGGAACTTGTCTGATAATGACATACCCACATGATATGCATACTCTCAGCGCATTTAAGAGGCAAAAAAATAAAAAAATTTAAAAAATCCAGAGGACACGCCCAAACTTTTAACCACATTTATAGAGGTAATAACAGATTTTGCTCGCTCTATCGCTACTGGTAGGCCATACTGAGCTTGTAGCACTATTTGACACAACAGCAGCATGTAATTTTAGCATCAGTACCACATAATGCGGTGTTAAGAGGTCAGGGTTATTTCATGTATTTCTATGAGACGGGGATGGGTACCAAAACCCGGTAATCCTGTTCTGAATTTCTTTTTCAATTAATATATTTTCTAAAAAGCAATTATTTAGAAATGAAAAAATACAGATAACAGTATCAATAAAGCACCAAACCAATAAGAAGTATCGATAACAGTAGTAGTATTGATAAAATCTTGATGATACCCATCCCCACTGTGAGACCAGGTTGGTGCCTCCCTGCAGTGAAAATGTTGTTTTCAAAAATGGATTGACGCTAAATGTTTAATTAGATAAAAACATGCTGTGAATTTGGGAAATTATTACATTACAATTTAAAATGTTTGGATCACGGGGCATCGGTGGCTTAGTGGTAGAGCAGGCGCCCCATGTACAAGGCTGTTGCCGCAGCGGCCCGGGTTCGACTCCAGCCTGTGGCCCTTTGCTACATGTCACTCCCTCTCTCTCTCTCCCCGCTTCACACTTGTCTGTCCTATCAAATAAAGGCTAAAAGTGCCCAAAAAAACATCTTAAAAAAAAAATAAAATGTTTGGATCACAAGAAACGGAAACAATCTTCTACAGCCACTGCTGGAATCTAATTCCAGTACAAAACAAATATTTCTGTAGCCTTATCTTTATGTGTCGCTGTGCAGAAATACCTGGTTATAAGAGAATGAATAGACATTTTTCTAAAAAAGCTACAAAGCTTTGGACTATTCAGTACAGCCCTCCATTACCAATCATAATAGATACCAGCAATCACGACTACTGATACTGCATTCATCCTGTTTTTACCATGCTGCTAAACACACAGCTGCTATGCACCATTTCCTAACAAAACACAGCTCCTTATGTTTACCACACTCCTCTGCAGGGGTTTATTTCTTTGTGTGTTTCTTCTTCCCACAATTGCGATGAAAATGACTTTTGGCAGCTAACAGATTTTGAATGTAATGTTTTGGTGCAGCTTGTGAACTCAGCACCCCTACAGGAACATACCTGTCAATGTCGAGCGCTCCACCACACAGAGAATGCTTTCATGGCTCACACTCCAACCTGCTCCCGAATAACCGAATTGTAAAGTAAAGATAAACAACTGCTGTTTCACTGGAAACAGTAATGTCACTTGACATCAGTGCAACTGGAGTGCTTACTCGCTTGGTGAATTTTTCTGTTTAAAACATATTGGGCTTCATGCGAAAACATTTTTTGTATTCTTCTCCTGAAACCTGTTTATTCTGTGAGGCTTGTTTGTGCAAGTGTTCCAATTCAGATTCATTAAAATCTCTCAACTGCATTAACTTGTCATAAATTACTTGTTTTGACCTGATGAGTGCCAACTTTGCACGAGTTACTGTGCATGAATGAGATTTGATCATAAGCATGATTGATGGCACCAGATTGCTAAACCAAACTAACAGTTCCAATCCATTTGTGGGTGAGATTTAACCGTTAACTGCGACCGTAAATTTTTTATTTATCCAATGCAGATTATAAGAAAAATGGCAGCCAGGAAAACTTCACCGTACAGTTGACAAAGTGCAGACGTTATTGGTTATTGGTGGTTATTTGGTTGCCAGTGAATGAATTTCAGAAAGTGTCGAGCTGAAGATAATGTCATGGCAGTTTCATGTGGCGTTGCTATGGCGATCAGCTTAGAATCCCACCTACACTGAGGGGGTACTATCAGAGGTGAAAAACAAAATAAAGAAAATGACCTGGTACTGACATGGACTGCACTTGTTTTCCCCCTTTTAGTCTTCCGATCACTCAAAGTGCTTTTACACTACTGAGTCACATTCACCCATTCACACACACAGTCACACATTGGTGGCTGAGGCTACCATACATGGTGCCACCTGCTACTCAGTTAGCATTAACATGCTTTCACACACTGATGGAACAGCCATCGGGAGCAATTTGGGGTTCAGTATCTTGCCCAAAGATACATCGACATGTGGAGAAGCTGGGGATCCAACCGCCAATCTTCCAATTAGTGGACAACCCGCTCTACCTCTGAGCCACAGCCGCCCATAAAAACAGTCGAGATAAGTTGGGCCGAACCATGCAGTGGAAATGAAGTGTTAGACAGGAGGCGGAGATGTAGGAGTCATTTTCAGAATCAATAAAACACAGTGCAGAATCAGTGCACAAGGTTTCTGTACCTAACAATTTTTTTCGAATGATGGATTAAGGAAACGCATCTGAAAAAAACAGACTCAGTTTGCAAAGACTAGCTACAAACATCCATCTATACTTACTCCACAAATTTGCCTCAAGTGCACTTAAAGTCCACCAAATTAGATTTTTCCACCACTTTGAATTCTTGATCAACACCTCCTAAACCACAGGTCTAATTTGTACCAACTCTTTCTATGAGTCATAATTGGACAAAGCTTAGCAATAGTTACATAAAGTTTGAACATATTGACCAATGAAGGGGCATGGCTCTGCACCTAAATAGACCGTACTCCACAACAGTTGGACCAATCATCATAAAACTTGCAGGATATGTCCACATAAGTAACTTAAACATACTCTGAAAGTTTCATTCATATCGACCACAAGGGGGTGCTGCAAATGCAAAAAACGACATAGCAAATCAGAAACTGTTTGTCCAATCATAACAAAACTCACAGGATATGTTTCTTAACAACGTTGAATCATATGTGTAAAATCACTGGAAATTACTTTAGAGGGGGGACACCAGTTGCAAATATGTGCATTGACCTGGTGCAAATCTGGCCATAAATCAGCGACAGTTTGTCCAAACATCACCGCACTCTGTGGATATTTTCGATTAAGTTGTTAAAACATGTCGCCAAAATATTTTTGAAGTTGACCAAATGGCACAAGGTATTATTGTCAATAGCTACTCACCCCTGCTCCTCCATCATCTCCTGGAGCTCCATACATTTGAGCTCTACCCTCCTCTTCCTCTCGTGGTCCAGAATCTCTCGGTGTGGCTTTTTCACCAGGATGGGCTCTGCTTTGGACTCCTCCTCCTCCTCTTCCTCTGTACAAGGCTGTCCCTCCTCAGTTTTAGCCTGCAGGACTGAGGTCGGCGTCAGCCCTCCCGATCCCGCAGCTGCTCCTGTTCCTGCTCCAGGCACCACGGGCTGGGCCATCCCGTTTGCACCATCCTTGGGAGATGGCACCCTTGCCGCATCGTACATGATTACTGAACTCTGTGGAGACACAGATGATGGAGAGAAATTGTCAGATGAACACAAGGTCTCATTTGGGAGGATTTTGGCTTTCGGCTGTTGTATTACTAAAGTCTGTGCACTGTTAATAGTGCTGGGAGTGAATACACACTTATACGCATGGCATACATTTCCTGAAATATATAAACTACAAAGCTGACAGATATTTCCCACACACACAGCCACATTCTGTCGCTACAACAACGTATTTGGACATACAGTACACCACAGACACTAAGAGGTGAGCTGAGACGTTAATACCTCTAGACAGGCTGCAGCATTTCTGCCTGAACTGAGCAGTACCCTCACACACACACCAGCATACTGTACACACACACACTTTCCCAACATGTAGACATGCATTGCCAGCGACAGCGCTGGCAGCAACTTCAACTTCTGCATGAGTCAACAGCCCAGTAGTGCCGCAAGGCAGGTTAGGGGCGAGAGAGTGTGAGTTAAATTCCTATTTAAAACTCTCTCGTCTTCTGGGCCAAATTGAAGCTGTAAACCAAGGTCATATACCACACACACAGCATGCGAGCCAGAGGAGGAAAAGAGCGGTAGAGGCTGTTTACATCTGGTGTTAATTGGCGTCTTGGGCGATCCAATCCCAAATGGACAGCTCTACGCCTGTCTGTTCACACCTGGCATCTCGAGTGACCACTTGTGTTCGGATCTCACTTCCCCGCTCCATATTCAAATACGCACATGCATCATTTCAGTTTGCAAAGACCAGATGTGTTGTTTTTACCTGGAGGGTGCTTCATCATGCTATATGTATACTTTGGTAAAGCTGGAAAGATATTCACAGATTCAAATTTTACATATGAACAACTCATAAGCGAAACATTTTCATCACAATGGACGCCTCAGACAAATATGCCACATCTTCTGGCCAAACAAAATCTCCAACCTTCAACTGTACATGCAAACAGGTTCCATCACCAAGGAAATCACACACAGAAGTTTTAGATGGCCAAGCCATGTGCTAAGAATGGAATAGGGCCGGATCATGAGAGTTGCCTTAAGATGGACACCACAGTGCAAAAGATAACCCGGAAGGCCCTAAACCACCTGGCACAGAAATGTGACACTGGGCTGGAATAGATGAGCCTGTCATGGGGAGAGGTACAACATGCTGCCAATGATCGAATGCAACGGAGAGAGCTCAATGAAACCTTATGTCCCATAGGGGGTGAAGAGTAAGTGAGTAAGTAAGAGCCATCCTCAGAGCTGGACAAGTAACATTGGTCTCTATATGCAGCTGGCCAAGTGGACAGGGATTGTCTACAATCAAAAAATACTTTTTTCAAAACTCCTTTGGGCTTCTTCTGCGCTAAGCTAGTTTTCTAAATTGAAGTTAATACAATTAAACAAAATCCTCAGTAACACTAAGCAAAACCTTGTAATCTACAGCAGGGTTAGCAATTAGCTTGCTACCTAGGTTCGCTATGCTAACAAGTAAGCTTGCCAATAGGCTTAAATATTGCTCATTAACATTAGGAGTAAGGATAATATCATTTTCCAGTTGCAAAGACCTGCAAAGGACATATTTTCCCTCCTTTTTAATGACCTTCTCAAAACTATTTTTTGCAAGATTGCAGTGCTAGTGTTGATCCAGGACCATCACTGCCATGTTGACCCTGGATAATTTGTTTATGTTGATCTTGACCATCATAATGATCCTGTGTACAATCACTGGTGTTGATCCAGAACAATCACTGCTATCCTGATGTTAATATAAACAAATTATCCAGAATCAGCATGATGGTGGTCCTGGATAAACCTAACCAAATCTATCCAGGATCAACATGGAAAAAAGGATGGAAAATTTTGCAACTGAAAAATGCTATTATCCTTACTTTTTGTTAGTGAACAGCTTACCTGTTAGCATAGCCTTCCTACTTAGCAAGCTGGTTTGCTAATATTCGTGTATATTGGCAAGTTTACTCATTAGCAAAGCCAATCTAGTTAGCAAGCTAACTTGCTAACACCGCAGTAGCAGTAGGATTTTGTTCAATTGTCTCGGCTTCAATGTGGAAAATTGGCCTCTCTATGAAGAAGCACAAAGGAGTTTTGAGAGAAGCACAGGAGCAGCACACTGATGATGTCAGAGGGCTGTGATTGCAATGTTGGTCCGGTAACGCGATGTGGGATGTTGATCCAGGAGCATGTCCTACTTGGTAAAATCATGCTGTGTGTCAAATGGTACTGTGTGTACAGCTAATCTAATGAGACTCAAATAAGACAGAAATGCTAACAGTATGCTAACAGTATATTATATTATTTTGATCTGATCGACACTCCATACAACATACATTACCAGGTGTAAACAGGGCTGAAGGCACTAAGCAGTTTAATGACAGAGAGACTGGGAGAAGTCTGTATCAACAACATGTAGAAAGTATCAGTTTGTCTTCAATATAACTTGATATTATTGTATCAACACTGCACTCCTTGTTTTTGACTCTCGACCCTTCTGTCTCCGGCTCGTTTACCAAGGAAAGGATGAGGTTGTCATTTTGGTGAATGAAAAAAAGTTGTCTGGTACAAGTGCTGCATGGACCGGGCTCTGATTAAGATGAATTGCCCTGTTGAGGCCACTGAAGAACATGCAGGAAGAGAGGACGGCCTTCACGTGCCCACGAGCCTCGGCTGCTCAGCTCCGCTCGTCTCACCCTGCCACTAATGGCTTCATTTTTCACTGAGAAGCCAAAACAGCCCAGCTGAGGCACTTCATCACTGTCACATACGGAGGAGCAGAGACACGATGACACTGAGGCTGGACGGACAAACGTCCAGAGCTACACGTCTCGCCTTATCCCGACTTATTTCATCTTACTGCTGGTAAGTGTGCGAGCAGCTCTTTCCATGCAGTCAGGCGTTTCTCTGCGTCTGAGCTGCTACTGGAAGTCTTTGACTGGTTAATAGGGATGTGCTTGTTTTTGAAGTGCTGCGAGCTGGTAAACGAGCCGTGGATGTGTGCGAGGCGACACAGCTCTTGGCTGACAGAACAGGTGGCAGGACAGCAGGAGGCATCATCGCTGAATCTATTATACAGTAAATCAGCACTTGATATTCCATGACAGCAATCTCTCATCTGCACACGCTCATCACAAAAAACAACTCTGTCTAATATTCCAGGGAGAAAAGCGCTCCGTCGCTCTGAGCGGACTTTAAAACGACATTCAAGTAGACAGCAACATAAAGGCCCTCGGTGTGCTGCAAATACTGAAATCTAAGTACGATGAAATATCTTAAATCAAGGCGATATGTGCTTGTTTTTGTCTGACATGATACGGGGCAGGTTTTACGTGAGAGCATTTCACTTGTTTCAAGCTTTTCTGTGCTTAATAATCCATTCTGAGTAGCTTGATGCTTAAAACTAGAATTACCAGGATTGTAAAGCTGTCTGACAAAGCAGATTTTTGTAAATGTCAGTGTTGATCAAAGTCAGAATTTCTTATTTCAAGCATCTTATCCTTTTCAGCTTTTCACGTATTAAGAACAGATAATGAACAAATAGAATTCACTGTAGTGCAGAACAGCAATCATGTATTCTCATAGATAAAATACAGCACAGAATAAAGACACGTTTCACATCTGGGGAGCGCACTATAAGTCATTTGAAATGTTGTACACTTAAATGACATCATACAATACATTGACGGACTGCCAACCGTGACCACGACCCGCCATCGGAAAGCCTGTGAGCTGTGGCTTCACCTTTATGCACCCGGGCGTGACCGTGACGCCCTGTCTGCCTCAGCTGACAGCGTAGCCCATCGCAGGGTCATGGTTAGGGCTGGGAATTGATAAGATTTCATTGATACAGCTGCGATTATTGATTCTGCTCATCGGCCCAGTTCTTTATCGATCCCCTTATTGATTCATGATCAATTTTCTGTGTGGAAAAAAGTAGGCCTTCACAGCGTTTCAGTGTCAGCACAACTGTTTTATTCATCTAGTACCCATAACCACCAGCCATAATCCCCTCATATTACAAGTTTCCAGCAGCGTATACATGAGTTTGACGCCATTGTTTCGCAATGTGCAGCTGTCAGACAAACATGCCAGCATCTATGAAGGGAACTGATATAGTTGGTGGCATACGAGTCCGATGGATTGGAAAATTTGGAAACAGTTCTTAACTAGAAGCACTTCTCGATTACCATCCTTCGTAGTGTTTCCCAGCCACCAACATGAACCTCCCCGCTTAAGTGGCAGGCCAGACACGATGTTTCTCAAACCCAATGCATTGTCCTCTCACCCACAGGTTCCCGCATGGATGCTTCGCTTTGCCCCACTGCTTCCAACAGCAGGGCTCCCTCACCCCAGCACACAGTTGAGCAGGTGTCTGTGCTGACCCGTGTACGAGGGCTACCTGGTCATTTCTGCCAGTAGTATATACTCGTCTCAAAGATGAAGCCATGCAAGTTTAACTAGCTTATCAGAACACTGCTGCAGGTAAAAGTCATTATCAGAAACACTTGAGTCTCAATGACTGGGGCTGCCGCGGGCACTTGTTACTTTCTTCCCCTAAACTTCAGACTCTGCAGGGCCTGGTTGAGTGATGGCAATCATATTTGTTCATTTTAAGCCCATTTTTCAACATAGAGAAAAAAACTGATATTTTATTTGTATCCAGATAAATGTCCTGTTTTTAGTCTGGCTGCACGAGTATTAAGATATCTGATTGTTCTTTCCGATGAGATCGTTTTATTTGTTAAAAAAATCTTGGCAGGTGAAATTCTCCTGCTCTGTTGGCAGATCATTTTCCTTCTATTAAGAAGTATTTTCTCTTGCTTTTGAGAGCTGACTTTTTGCAGTGTATGAGATTGGACGGCAGTCAATTAATATGACCTTGTTTTCCACTAATTGAAATGTCAGAGGAGAAACAATGGGTTGCTCTTCCTGCTTCCTGTCTTGCAGGTTTTTTTAATTAGACCATTGGCTGTGAAAGCTTCAGCTGGAGAGCTCAGGTCTGGATCTTTCTGCTGGAGGGGAGGACCATTGCTAATCCCATTTGTGCTGGACATCATGTCTTGGCCGCTGGCTCGCTCCTGGTAACAAACCGCACGATGTCTCACCACATGCACTCAACAAAACACAAGACGCTGTTTGAAATTCAGCTGTAACGAGCTTAAAGAAAGTGAAGATATCATCTGAAAATCGGCGGGAAAGGACCCTCCCATCCCAAATGAAATTCTCCACAATGCCAGATGTGAGAGTCAAAAGCTGCGGGCCAAGCGCCAGTCTGTGTTAAACCCTGCTGTAAATATCGAGCCATCTCATTATACTAATGCATCATTCCACAGTCATTCCTTTTGTTCCCAAGAGGGGGGACGCGAAAAATCTGTTCTCTTTCAAGTCAAGACAACTAAATCATTTAATTGTGTAATGAAAAAAAAAAAAAATGGGAGCAGAAAGGGAGACTTGTCAGTGAGCTGATAAGGCAGCAGAGCACACAATTAATTGTGCGCGAGTCCTCTGCGGGGACTGAAGGTTATCTGGAGCTACTGTATTAATGGTGGTGCCAACCTCTTCTGCTATTATTGTGAGGGCGTATAAGACTGTCACATCCCAACAAACACTGCTTGTAATTAGTCATTATGCTAAGTGAAGTTGTTAAGCCACATGCAGTAAGTGTCACCATCACTCTCACTTGAAATCACAAAGAGATATTGTGCACTTGAACATTCAATATTGTATTCTGGAGCAATGACGCTGATTGCTTAGAAATAAAGGAGCCATTAGCTCATCATGCCTTCTCTCCATCGACTGAAAGAAGATGCTTCCTGTTGTCTGTCTTAACATTTGCCCGTGCTCTCCTGCGCTGTCTGCTTGATTGGATGTTGCTGCTGTCGAGGTCTCTGCTGAGTCGGCACTGCAGCCCATCTTCTGCTGACAGCAAACCTCATACAACAACACAGGGCCATAAAATCATCAGAGTGGGTGTGAGATTTTCAGTTCTCACTAAATGTTGAAGGGTTGCTGTAATTCCCATTCAAGCATCATGATCTCTTAATGACACAGTTGCTGGTAGCCCACGCAGGGCAGACTCGTCTGATATACACGAGATGGATCACGCACTTAAAGCTCAATTAATAAGGATAACATCCACCGTGGCCACACTGTGAAAAAATCTCAGTCTCATTAGGAATCTAATGTTGCATTAGGCTAATGAGACATTAGAGACGGGATTGCCTGGACTTGGGCCACAGTCAGTGATTATGGCATTTTTTTTTTTACATGAGGGATTTTATGGGGATATATCACTAAGAAAAGACGTAATTTGTATTTTACTCTGTAGCCCCCGAGAGCTGCAATCTGTTGGGATGTTTGATGGATAGATTACGAGTTAACTTCAGACATCATTAGATGGAAACTTACACAAGGCATTGACCTCAGGAGCTCCCAAATTAGGAGAACATTAAGTAGATCGATGATTTTCTGTTTGTAATGGCATGATTTATTTAGCATTACAATCAGTCGCTGCGATACATTTTACTGATGAGAAAAACCCACTTAATATTTATTTTGACAACAAGAGGAATTTACAATCCATCATAATTTCTGTAACCAGTCGGTCAAAGGACTACCAAGGACTACAGACCCGTGGCATTGACCTCCCACATCATGAAGACCCTGGAGAGACTTGTCTTGGAGCAGCTCCGGCCCATGGTCAAGCCACTTTTGGACCCCCTCCAGTTCGCCTATCAGCCCCGACTTGGAGTTGAGGACGCCATCATCTACCTGCTCAACCGTGTCT
>NC_065508.1:19408525-19591923 GCF_006386435.1 Epinephelus moara | reverse complement strand
ATAATAATAATAATAATAATAATGATAATAATACTTAGCGTCATCATCATCATTGTATTTATTAAGCACTCTTCAAGCAAATAAGCGCAAAGTGCTTTCTAAGGTGAAGAAACACAAAACAAGCAGCATTTGGGACAATTGTCAAGCAGTAGATAAAAGATAGTAGATAGATAAAATAAAAAAAACATATTCATATACATACTCATGCTTATTTACATACATGCATTCATACATACATTCATGAGACATGCAAATACCTAAAACTCTACTTCTGCATCAAGATACAATGAAAAAGGCTGCCCCTGGCATCATTTTGGTAATGCCCGGAGCTTCTGCCCAATCAGCAAAATAGGATGAGTAGGGATGAGATCTCATTGATCTTCCCGTTTTGGTCTGGGAGGCAGACACCCTACCCACATTTAAGAGTAGGTGTTACAACTTTACTCTTTGATAAAGCCTTTAGTTAGGGTTGGCTTCCCTTGATACACTGAGCTCCTCTTCCCTCCTCTCCCTCTCCATATGCACACATCCATGTTTCATTAATGCATATTACTAACTTGGCTTCTTCTCCACAGTCTTCGTGCTTTCTCGTCTCACAGCTCTCCATGGATTGCGGTTGCTCCTGGATTGTGGGTTGTGGTTGCACCTGCTGCCTTGGTCCTGCTTGATGCCCACTGCTGCTGCTATTCTTATTTTTTCTATTATAATAATTGCACAGACACACACACACACATATATGTATATATATACAGTATATATATTTATTTACGTTTATGTTTGTTAATAATTCCTGTTTATTTAACTATATATTTGTAAATACTATTGTTTAAATTTCTTCTATTTTCACGTATCTTTCCTCTCTTGCAAGGAGCACCTGTAACATAAATAATTTCCCCTCGGGGATCAATAAAGTATTTCTGATTCTGATTCTGTCAAGCCACAACTTTGTGTGGACTGACTGAAACTATTGGATAGATTGTCATGAAATTTGGCAGAAACAGCAAGTCATGCATGAGATTTTGAAATGTCTCAAAAAAGAAATGTGAATTAGATGTGCTTCCATCGACTGGTTTGAAGAGAATAAACTAAGCTACGCAAAGTGTAGTTTGGTCAGAAGTTGGCGGTCTAGGCTACGCTCTCCACATGGCTTTTATCCACCAGTAAACAGTAGAAGAAGTAGAAGTTGTGAACAGGAAACAAGTCGCCTTGGCCATCTAACCCAGTGGTTCCCAACTGGTCCAGCCACGGGTTTCAGATTTCTTGCATTTGGCCATGTCGTCGACCTAGTTTGCTGTCTCTGACAAGTAGCTGTCTATTAGTCACTCACTTTATAGCAGGGAACAGCCCTTCAAAATAAAAGCTCTGTGCCGAAAATTCACTGTACTTAAAAGTAAAGTATGTTTTTTTCAAACTTTACATGTTTGCGAGTCACGTGTAGTTTGTTCAGAGTGGACCTGTGACCCACTTTTGGACCACAACCCACCAGTTGGGAACCCCTTGATCTAATCCATCTACGAGAGAAAAACTGAGAGAGGTCTTCAGGAATTTGTTCCAATTGTTTTTTTCATACCAGCTGGTATTAATCATGTTTCATGCTGTCTGACGATGAAGACTAATTATGTCGTAATGGGAATATTTGGTAAAACCAACAGTGGAATCAGCTGATCGGTCTTCTGAGTTAAATGTTCGCCATGTCAGAACTGATTCAGAAAAAGCATTTCCATGTTGCATCAACTCTTTTTCAACAAAGGCAAAAACCACCTCAGGCGAGCGTTACGTTTTTGCCATTTGGTGAGCCACCGATTTTTGTTTGTTTTCCTCCAGCCCCATCATGAGGTTGAAATCTGTTTTTCATTCACCTGTTATGTGAATTTTCTAAAAATTCTTAAAAAAGAAAAAAAGACAAGTTGAAATATTGCAAAAAATTTTTTTACACTTGGCAGTAGCTCAGTAGGTAGAAGAAAATGTTTGCATTGTACGTTTCCGCAAACTACTTGTCATACGAATCACATCAACGTTTCTAAATTGACGGGTCCTGAATCAGCGAGTCATTGCTGGAAACATTCCAGTGGCTTTTTAGCTAGCAAACATGGGTGGTTTTTATGGACCCGGTGCTGTTTATCCAGTGAGGATAGCGCCACAAAAAGCGGATGTGTGTACCAAAACATTGCCTCTTTTCCAGCTGGGATTGTGTCCCTAAAACCAGGCACTTTGAGCCAAAATAATGATCTTTGCCTAACCATAATCAAGTGGCTTTTGTGCCTGAAATTAACCACACATTAACCTTAGCACTGTTGGAAGTTCAAACATATTTTCTACATGATAACATGCAAATGTAAGTTATCTGTAGTTTGCAGAAACGTACAATTCCAACATTTATTCTAGCGATTGATTTGTTGGTTGAAGTAGAGACGTAAAACCTGGTAGCTAGTAGAAAATGTGCAGCTTGTTCTTTATACAGTGTGTTTTCTGTATCTGAGTATATGTACATAGTGCAGCTTTTTCACATGGTGAATCTACACAGCAGAACACTTTGAGTACAGAACATATGTAGGGCCATCTGTACATTTAGTCTTGATGGACCTGTTAATGTAAATACTGCCGATTCAGCTCTGTCTGTACGCGAGGAGAGACAGGAGAGAGTCAACAGGTTGTTTATGTGATTTTCTAAATTTCTGCTATAAATCTTTGCAGTTATAAGTGTAGATAGTGGTTGACTTGAGTCTGCACTTGACTGCAGGCAGGGGTATTAGATTATTTCAGCCAATATGGATTTTCCTACACTGACATGACATCAATACTGATGGTTGAATGTCTCTTAAGTGCTGCTGTATCACTGCTGGCCATTGCAAAAATTCAGTTTCATAGCAGGAATAATTGTTGTTCCATCTCATCATATCGTCTGCCTCTTATTTTGATGCCTAATTAAAATCTACCGATAGGTTAATGGAGCTGACTTTGCAATTAGAGTGGAAAACACAGGAAGACAACAGCGTGCCATCATCTCTTGTGTGCCTGAGAAAATCTTAGGCTTGTTTAAGCAGATCCCATTTCACCTGCTACACTCAAGAGGAGAAAGCAGAGAGGTGGGACTGGTCTCCTTGTAGCCACTCTCCTCTCTAAAAGGCGACTCTCTCTCCCTCTCTAACGCTTTGCCCCTCTCTCTTAGCAAGCTAGGTCACTCTGTGTTGTGCACAAAGGCTCCGCTGATTGGATCTCACTCAGCGGTGGCTGCACCTCAACCATGATTGCAGGGTGGCAGTAACAAGGGGCCTGACCTTGACTGAGACTGTCAGAAAGAGGCTGAAAAACACCCTGGGTCGCTATCTCTCAAAAAGGAAAAAAGAAATCAGAGTCGAGGTAGGTGTTCTGGGTATACTTTGTGTGCACATGTCGTAGTCAGACCTGACTGTATCTCCTGTCACCAGCAGCTTTCACTGAAGTTCCCCCTCTCCCTTTGTCTCCTATCTCCCGCTTTCCATCACACCTTTCCTCCAAAATAATCTGCCCCTTGGCTGGAAGCTCGTGTTTTGTTTTTAGCACTTTGGCACCCAGAGGATGTGTTCAGCTCTCCCAAGGTCAGCTGTCTTCATTCTAGGCACGTTGGATTGCTGTTGGGCGCCGAGAAACAAGCTGCTTCAACTTTTCTCTCTCTCTTTTTTCTTTTTTTAAATCGTAGTTGGATGGAAGGTGCATGCAAAATGAGCAGAGGAGCTCTAAGGAATGGTAAAAGAGGGAGAAGGAAGGGATAGTCGTGCACAGTGGCCTTGTTTGAAGTTTAAACGGGGGATCAAAAGTTTTAATGTGTGCAATTTCTTATTCACCGCTGTTTACCAAAGCTCTGCCACTTGTGTAATTTAGCACGTCACAATGAGACTAAATATTTCAAGGGAGATAGACTTCAGTTGGCACATTTTCACACAGCAGCTGCTCTCATTTGGTAAATTCATACACCGCCACAGCCCAGCATTCAGCTCAGTTTATTAAAGAGACTGTTTGTTGTCAAAGAGCTTCACATATCCCTCTGTTGGTGCTTTGGGAGCTGCAGTACGGTGCACTCATTTTGAATGTTATAGATGTAGGTTAGAAGGCTCCTGCTACATCAACTAGTATGTTCAGAATGCTGTTATTGACTATTTAACAGCCATGAGCAAAACTAAATCTTTCTTTCATATACTATAACCACATGTTGTGGCACATCAACCACTTGGTTATGGTTAGGAAGATATCGTGTTTGTTTAAAACACCCACTTTTGGTGGGACAATTCCAGCTGGAAACACAGCAAAGGCTCAGTAAAAAAAACACCCACATCTAGGGGCACAATCCCTGCTGTAAATGCAGCTATAGCTCAGTGAAAAACACCCGCTTTTGGTGGCACAGTCCCCAGCTGGACACATAGCTATGGCTCAGCAAAAAACACCCTTTTTGGTGGCACAATTCCCGCTGGAAACAAAGTGATGGCTCAGCAAAAAACACCTACATTTAGTGAAATTATCCTCGCTGGAAATGCAGCTATAGCTCAGTAAAAAAAAACACTTGATTTTGGTGGCACAATCTCCACTGGACACACAGCAACAGCTTGGTACTAAACACCCTTATTTGAGGCCACAATTCCCGCTGAAAACACAACAATGGCTCAGTAAAAAAGACACCCACATTTAGGGGGACAAGCTCTGCTGGAAATGCAGCTATAGCCCAGCGAAAAACACCCAATTTTGGTGGCACAGTCCCACAATCTCCGCTGGACACATAGCTATGGCTCAGCAAAAAACACCCTTATTTGGAGGCACAATTCCCACTGGAAACACAACAATGACTCATTAAAAACACCCACATTTAGGGAAATTATCCTCACTGGAAATACAGCTATACATCAGGTAAAAAAACACTTGATTTTGGTGGCACAGTCTCTTGGAAATGCAGTGATGGCTCAGTTTAAGAAAAAAAAAGTTTTTGGTGGCACAATACCGACTGGAGATACCTCGATGTCTCGCTATTAAACATCTGGAGTTGTTGGTTGTTGGTCTGGAACAGCTGTCTGCAGTTTGGCAGCTCATATACATGCTGCCAAATAACAACAAACCTGAACTGTAAACATGCTAGACGGTTCAGCAGAGGCATTTTAACCTATATCTATATGCTGATAACGACTACTAACGCCTATTTAATAAGAGTGGTAACATTCAAGCCGGGTGCAAAGAGTAAAGCAAGTAGTTGAGAGAGATTTCTACTCGAGAGGGCGAAAGCAGAGGAGAGATGACTGCTGGAGCCTGGTTCCAGCTACAGCATTCAGAGCTGCAAACACCTCTTCTCTTAGATGCAGAGCTCCGTCAAAACTACACTTTAATGTGCACAGCTACTAGTAAGAGGCGCTTTGTGTATCATTTGGAGCGAAGTAGATAACACAAACAGGATGATATCAACATACTAATGAGCGCTATGAGAGAGAAACAGAGTGAGGCGAGAAGGCGGCTGAAAAAATTGTGGCCTTTGGCTGAGAAACATCCTTGGCAAGCTCAGAGACAGAGTGTGACAGAAATAACCCACCCCTGTCCCACTTTTCCACACAGACAGAACACTGCGAGTCACCTCAAAGGAAGACAGAGATGCCGTCTATAAGGTGACATCTGGGCTCATCCTGGCGCACAGTTCAGTGCTGGGTTGAATACACACTCGACCTCAGGACAGGGCTTTGAATAGTTTTTCCTGTTTAGCTCCTCACGGATCAAACTGTGCCTTTTTTTTAATCTGTACTCGACTCTTCAGCAGGTTTACATCTGCTCCAGGTGGCTCGTGGCACATTCACACTGCTCAAACTCATAAACTCCAGTGCGTCGCCATGTGTAGTGTCTCAGGGGAGGAATGATTAGCATAGCACTGCTTCTGATGCGATTAGTGGGGTCACTGGAGGGGGAGAGACGGGCCCAGGTCTGTATGCCTGAGTCAGTCGCTGTCTGTCAGTACGCTTCACAACAAAACACATCTCCCTCTGTGCAAACACTGAGTGTTCTTTATCTGGCCTTGTCCTGAATCTCAAACTGATCATGTAGGATTATTGATTTCATCTTTATTTATCTCAAATCTCTTCCCCTGATCAATATATTTGCACAGCCTGTGCTAAACTGTTATATTGTACATATCTGTTGTGCTATTCTTATAGCATCTTTTTCATACTTCGGTTGTAATTTTTCTCTTTTATATATCCAGTATGTTTTTGAGTTTTTGTAATACTTTCTGTATCTTTATTTTCTCTTCGTATGTTTACTATCTGCACCAAACTGAGCCAAGCTTTATCCGAATCTCTGCCTGATGGATGAAAAATCTTAGACGTGCAATTAAATTATTGAATTTACAACAGGTTTGCTAATTTTGCATACTTTGATCACCACATAAAGTGAAAACTGATAGATTTAGTTCAGTAAATTAGTTTTTTTTTATGCTACAGTTTGGAGGTATTAACTGACCATCAGCTAGCTTCATGCTAGCCTCACTGACTGCCTACAACAGCACCGCCCTGTCCTGTCCTATGAGAGCGAAACCTACCAATTACATAACCATAAAGCAGTGAATCCATTGATAAGATGCATGAGGGACACACCTGCATATCTAAAAGCCATATGATTTCTCTACTACAGCCTTCTTTAAAGCTGCCACAGAGTCACCTCAATTACAGAACAATACGCCCTCTGTCCCTGCAGGACACTTTACATCAAAGTGAGACGATCTCATTAAATAAAACTTAAATAAGCTACCAAAGAAAACGCTCATGCTTTCCTTTGAGATATCATTTCAGTATGTTGTGTATTAATGGATTCAGCCTCCATCACGTGCCTTTGCCTACTCAGCAGATCCATCTTAAGTTGCATTTCAGGTTTCATCAGCTGCTCTGGCCTTTGTTCCACGGCTATAAGCTTCAATGTTGTTTCAGTCAACAAAGCAGTTTTTCCTGATACTGCCGCGGTGTGCTGATGAGAGGGAGCTGGAAACTTAGCTGCAACACAATACTGTACAGTGCTGAAAACCTCTCTCAGTTTGGAGTCTTACTGCATTTTCAGACTGAGGCAATAAATTGCCCTCTTTCTTCCTCAAGTGCACATTAAACTCAGAGAACTTCAAACTTCTGCGTGTGACTCGTCTAACTTGGAGGGCAGCAGAAATTGAACAGTGGAATTTCAACAAAAAAAAATATAAATCTTTCATTCAAAGATAGTGATAAGAGCAATTTCCTCAACTGTGGCCTCTTTCCCTCCTTGTCTCTGTCTCATGCCGGGAATGTCAAAGAGCTATCTGCAGATTAGCCTGCCCTATGCACTCTCCATCCAAACCAACCATCCATTATAGAATTTATCAAACGTCAAGCAGATTAGCTCATCACCATACCAGCAAGTGCTTCAGTGCATGTTGAGTTCAACTGACCTCCCAACAGCGTCATCTTAAGCTCCAGTGTGAAGGATTCAGGGGGATTATTGGCAGAAATTGAATTGTTTTCTTTAGTGCATAATCACCTAATAAGAATCATCGTGTTTTTATTACCTTAGAATGAGCTGTTAAGATCTACATAAGGAACAGGTCCTCATCTACGGAGAACACCTCAATGTTTCTACAGTAGCCTAGAGTGAAAAAGGCCATTAGCATTTTTGCGTTGGCCACCATGGTAAGCAGGCCCTCCATGACGAGCCAGTCAGCGTCAAAAATCATCATTTTACAATATGAAACTGCTTTATTCAGTGTTTTTACCAGTTTTAATCACCTGGTCGGATTGTTTTGGAAAGGAAGAATCCTGTATGGATGATTTTATCCCTGAGGAAAAAAAACTCTTGACCTTCTGCATCAGAAAAGGGTGAGCACACATTAAGCCATCAAAGAAAAAGGGTGAGCACACGATGGCATGTGGTAGGGCAAACTATGACAAACACTGATTTGCAATGTGAAACCACTTTATTCAATGTTTATACTGCTTTTAATCACCTGGTCTGTTTGTTTTTGAGTGGAAGACACCTCTGTGGATAATTTGGCTCCCAGTAAAAACCTCCTAAAAAAATGAACAGGAATTCTGACCAGGAGAAGTTTTAGCTGCTTGCAATCTGCAATCCTCACCACTAGATGCCACTAAATCTCCCTAAATCCTACACACTGGACCTTTAAAGGGAAACCTCTGTATTTTTTTTAACTTGGACCCTGTGTTCCCACATTTTTGTGTCTAAGTGACTAATAGAGACAGAAGTTTTTTAAATTTGCCCAGTACCACAGCGGCAAAACAGGCTGTTATGTAATCCCTACAGGCAATTGTGCACAGTCAATTTACTTCCATTAGAAGTGCTTGTTTTTGCCACTGACAGGTAAAGACCCTTCAGAAAAATGAATCGTTTTTTCTCACCTTTCACTGATCTGGTCTTTTTGTTATTTTTACAAGGTCTCTCTAAAGGAGAAGTCTTGTTCTGAACTCTGGCAGACTTCTCCTCATTGTCGAAACCAGCTAAATAGTCAGCCATGACACTAAAAATCTTTTAGATAACACTAAGGTATCACACTAACTCTCTGTACTTCAACCCAACAAACTCTTCCTAAGCACTTTTTCTCTCCAACTCTCACTGACATTTCCACCGCTGTTTTCATGCAAGAAGTCACCTCTTGTGAGATGAAACAAGACAAGACTTGGTCACAATGACAAACAGATTAGCGAAAGGTTAAGAAGAGGAACAATATTTCAATTCTCTATAGGTATCCTTTCTGTTACGTTGTCAGACACTTAAAATAACAATCTGAGCCTGTCAGTGGCAAAACAAGCACTTTTAGAGGACGTTAATTGACGGTTCCCACCTTGATCCAAACCAACTGCAGTCACATGACACATTGTTTGGGTTAAACATGAGCATGTTAGAGTCCTGGAGGATTATTAATGTGCACCTCCTCCTGTACTGCCTTAATATGCACATTCAGCACATCCAATGCATCAAAACATTGTTTTCTAGTTGGAGCCGCGCCTCGTTTTCAAACTGTATGGTTTGACTAAAATGAACAATGACAGCAATATAGTCCACGATGAGCAGTGCTAAAATCAACCTGCGTAGTTGTCCCTCCATTGTGACATTAGAAAAATGGAAATTATGACCAATCAAGAGCAGCTTTCTCGGTCCGCTTGCAAATGCTGCTGTGAGAACACGAACCAACTCTAGACGATTATGCATCTTTGTAGTTATTAACTCATAAATATTTCTTATATGTTAATAATCAAAACTAACCACAACCTCGAACTCAAACAGAAAGGGAAAGTTTCACTACAGGTTTCTCAAAGGGGTGAGGACGGTGGAGCACATGCAACCTACAACATGTATTGCACAGTCAGCTTCAAAGAAAACCTAATTTAAAAAGCCAGTCGAGGCAGAGTGCTCCGGGCACAGAGCAGCTCAGAGGTTCCTCCTCAAAGGGTCACTGAGGAGTGATCAGGGTTACAGTGAGCAGTGAACTTCACAGTCCAGAGGAACAGACACACACTGCAGGAAACACAAACACAAATCATCACAGGTGGCCTCCGTGAGTCTGATTCCTGTCGGTTCTTTAAAACTGCATTGAGGAATTCTCACAAACTCCACAGCGCTCCACCTATTTAATCATGTTTCCACACTGTATGCTTTGAAGACACGGTATTGATATGGATGAAATCTTTCTCTGATCCACCTGCCTGCTGCGTGTGGGTGATGGAGCCGGTCAAAGAGAGAGTTGGCTGAATAGAGTCAACGCCTGCAGCAATCTGAAGCCAATCTCCAGACTGCTGCAGCACAGAAACGAGGCTGTCCGCTTCCCCGCCTGCCTGCTCTCACTGCTGCTGCTCTTTAATTGACACAGCACTCTGGAGCACAGAGCGATCAGCTTCCTGATACAAAGTGATGCCTGTCAGTTAGCAGCAGACGTTCACCCCTGGACTGCAGGGACACCTCTCTGACTCCTGCATTAAAGCACCTCCACCGCTGCCAAGTGCAGCACCAGCTTTCATCCCACATAACAACCACCTCCTACCAATCAGAGCAAAACAACAACAACAACAACAACAAAATCTCCCAAACTTTCACACAAAGCCCCTATTCATTTCCCACAGGAGTAAAACTTGTCAGGGGTTTGCAGAGGTATTGTTTGGCTCCCTGCAGCCAAAGGGTTGATTCTAAATACAGGTTTGCTACCTACACCTTCTCAAGTCGTAATCAGCAGCAGCCAGCAGCCTTCTACCGCCGTCTCACAGCTTTATGCATCCAGAAATGATGCAGGCTGATGAGTCATGAGCTCAAACCTCTGGTTAATTACATGGGGGACTCAGGCTCTCTGTCACTTAGCTCCAGGCGAATGAACCAAATGATTCTGTTATTAGTTCCCTACCAGCTAACACCCAATGTGTTTTGTTTTAGTTCAAATATTCTGACCCAGCTGATTAATGAGAATTGAAGGAATTCAGAGATGTAGTGATCAGCATGATAAGCTGATTGTCACCAGGTCAGTTTTTGCTTGAATAAAAATACTTTTATTGAGTAATACATAGATATGATCAGCTAAATTTCATTCTCTGGTCACAGTTTTAACGATCCTAAAGGTCCAGTGTGTAGGACTCAGGGGGACATATTGGCAGAAATGGAATATATATTAAAAGA
The DNA here is from genome assembly GCF_006386435.1 of Epinephelus moara. Lineage (NCBI taxonomy): Eukaryota > Metazoa > Chordata > Actinopteri > Perciformes > Serranidae > Epinephelus > Epinephelus moara. The sequence continues at coordinate 19,581,282 of NC_065508.1, read as the reverse complement.
AGTATGTTTTCTTTAGTAGGGTGGCACGGTGGTATAGTGGTTAGCACTGTCACAGCAAGAGGGTTCTTGGTTCAATCCTAGGAGGGAGCCCTTCTGTGCGGAGTTTGCATGTTCTCCCCGTGTCAGTGTGGGTTTTCTCCGGGTACTCCAGCTTCCTCCCACAGTCCAAAGACATGCAGGTTAATTGGTGACTCTAAATTGTCCGTAGGTGTGAATGTGAGTGTGAATGGTTGTCTGTCTCTATGTGTCAGCCCTGTGATAGTCTGGTGACCTGTCCAGGATGTACCCCGCCTCTTGCCCAATGTCAGCTGGGATAGGCTCCCGCCCCTCCGAGACCCTCAAGAGGATAAGTGGTTACAAAAATGGATGGATGGATTGTTTTCTTTAGTGTATAATTACCTAAAAATAAGAGTCATCGTGTTTTTGTTTCCTTCAAATGAGTCATTTATATCTACCTCATCTATGGAGATCGCCATGTTGCACCACCATGTTTCTACAGTAACCCAGAAGAGATGAACAAAACATTGACTCTAGATAGAGCTATACGCGTTTTTGCATCGAACACCATGGTTAGCAGACCCTCCACAGCAAGCAGTGTCAGAAAACCTCTTTTTTTTTTTTTTTTTTAACGTGAAACTGCTTTATGCTGTGTTTTCTTCTGGTTTAAATCACCAGGCACGTTTGTTTCGGAAAGGAAGAGACCTCTGTGGATAATTCGGCTCTTGGTAATAGCCTCCTGAACATCTGGATCTCAAGTTATCAGAGAAATAATGTGGGCACACATTAGCAGGCCCTGGGCTAGCAGCTCATCTGCGACATGCCAAACAGCATCGGAAAAACACTGATTTGTAACATGAAACTGCTTCACTCAGTGTTTTTTCACCTTTAGTAACCTCTTGAATAATGAACACCGAAGAAATTCTAACCAGGGGAAGTTTCAGCTGGTTGCGATCTGCATCCTCATCACTAGATGTCACTAAATCCTCCTAAATCTGAAACACTGTTCCTTTAAGAGTTTTACATTTATAGTGGTAATCTAACAAACAAAGTGGCACGAATAGTTCAAGATACTGTACCACCTTCTAGCTAATAAAATGACGAATGATATACAGCATAACCATCTCACACACACTCACACCGACACAAGAGAGGAAGGTCAGATCCCAAAGAGACCGAGCCCTGTTTATTGGTTTTGCCTCAAAGAGTACTTCTTCATCTAAAATGATGAGAGCTGGGATGTAAAAGGACACTCCAGGCTGGTTTATTGACTCTCAAAGACATTTTATGTTGCATCATGTTTATCTGGATTAACTACTTTGCACCAAAAATCATGGCAGTTTCTAACTCTGTGTCAAAACTTGCAGTATATCACTGCGAAAGGAGCAGACGGTGTAAACAGAGGCTTTATAAACAGTGGTGAAAATGAGCTGCAATTACAGCTACTTTACTGACATTGTAAAATGTTCCTGCAGCAGCCAGACCATTTGAACTTCCTGTAATGCAGCGTGAGGGCTTTTGTTTCCTTCATTTTAAATGCTACTAACACATCATTCAGTTTCAAGTGGACTGCCAAATACACAAGTGACTACTTGCTGCTCGGTTGTGGTTTTAACATTTGATTACCAAAACATTTATGATGTGATTAATGATAAACACAGCCATTAAAATATCAACTTCACTTTAATATGTTGTGTTTTCTCCTGAGTATCAGAATTGCTGCCTTAAAAAATCCAGTTGTCAGTCTCAGAAAACCCCAAGACTGACTGGCACATTCACAAAAGAATTGCGGGACTTTTGCGGCCGCTAAATCTGCACAAATAAGACAACAAGAAACATTTTAACACTTTCAAACCTGGAGCGACATCACTTTTCTTGTGCTACTTTCAGACACCTTTTGCAAGTATTTAAAGTTTTGAACCCTGAGCAAAATGGTGCAATTTTTCTTTTAACAAAAAACATGGGGAAAAAGGCAGTGAGCAACTTGATAAGAAATGTCCTACAAACTGAAAAAACCCCCAACAAAAAACAGATTTAAAAAATTATTTATTAATTATACTTTCTCTCTTTTTTTGTTTTAATTTTCTTGTTTTTAAATTTCTTGTTTTACTAATTTCTTGCTCGCTTTTTGGGTAATTTTTTGTTCGTTGTTTATTGCCTTCTGCCCATGTTTTTTAAAGAAAACAAACCAATTTGCCTTTTTTTTTATAGGGTTAATACTCAAAGCAAACACAAAAGGCAAAATGCACCCATAACTGTGCAAAGCAAATAGCATCTCAGTGCTCCTGTGCTATTTGCACATTTTTTAATTAGGTAATATGCAAATATTTTTCACAAAATTGTCCCCTCTTTATGCAAAAAAAAAAAAACCCTCCAAAAACCACTCACAAAGATCAGCACAAACAGCCACATGCTGTTACAGTGAAATTATTAGCATCTTCAGAGAGTTGGTAGAAACTGAAGTGGGTGCCACAACCAGCATTTACCCAAAAATAATTCCTCTCTGTCACATTTAAATTCCTAGCCTCAAATTTTGAGGATTGCCTCTGCACCTTGTTGGACACGTTCTGCCTGCCGTGTTCTTGGCACAACTGCAACATCTATAATTTGTCATCAGGTCAATTGTAATCAGACGCAAAAAATAAGGGCAAAGTGCACTAAGCTGCAAAACTTCATGGGTGTGTTTGCGCTGAAATATCAATGGCACAAAATCTTTCGTGAATCCAACCTTGAGACGGGGCAGATAGCGTCTGTAACTGATGTGCACTTCATGGTGCTATCAGCGGCCGCAATCCATTCTTTGTGAAGGCAAATGCTGCCCCTAGCTTGTGATCGGACGTGCCGTGCTGCAGCTCGTTAACAGACGACCACACAAAGTTGTTACTACTTTTACTTAAAGATCTGTCTACCATCTCTGCATTAACTTAAAATCATGATTAATTGAAGTTGATTTCTCACCTGAGGAGCTGATCTCCAGAGCAGTGAGTCACCAAGCAATATCTTTTTGGCTATGGTCTTTATAAAGTCAAGACTGTGGGTCGTTTAGCTCGGGATATTTCTCGACCTTAACAATGCATCTCTCCTCATCCATTCTTTGACACACACAAGACACAGCAACAATTGCAAAGTTCTCTTTATGCACCAATGGTGAGGAGAGGAATTGAGCTACCAGAGGAGCAGAGGAAAAGAGCTGCTACGGGAGCCGGTTTGTACAAGCAGAGAGTGAGTGGGAAAAAATTAATTTAATTACAGGTGTAGCAAGGCTGGAAATAGGACAGTGGTGTGAAGTGCAGTGGCGGCGCGTCCAGGAGCACCCGACGCCAGTATGGGGTTGTATATTTAAAAAAAATATTTTTGGACATGTACAGTTCGCCGCCAGTGTGTTTTGGTCTAAAGAGTACTTCAAGCTACTTCAGTGCTAACATGCTGATAGTCTAGCATGTTAGCATGCTAACATTTTCTATTTAGCACTAAAAACAAACACGGCTGAGGCTGATGGGAATGTCAGGTTTGAGAGGACCAAAATTATAAAAACCCTGAGGGGAACTTAAAAATATCTGCACCAGATTCCAAAGCAATCTCTCCACCTGTCACAGCTGGTTATGCAGGGACACAGGGATGGGACCCGAACGCAAAATGAGCAGGCAGCAGGATGACTTCAGTGACTCATTGATGAAATAGCTTACAGGCAGGCGGGTAGAGGTCCAGGTAAACATTCAAATGACAGACACAAACACAAAAGCACAAACCAACAGGAACAAAGGATCTGGGCCAGCATACAGAGGGTGCTTTTTATTATGCTAACGTGTCTCCTCGTTTCCCTAACTCGTAGCTCGTACAGGTAGGATACACCTGTGTTTATCATTGCTCTAAGCTCCCCTCAGATAGCTCCTCACTCTTTGCTCCTTGTGGCAAACTTTAAGGATTGTAAGATCCTGCATGATGGCAGAGATGGAATGATTTCTGGGTCACAGGTGAGAGGACTTGAGGAGGCGTAAGATGGCGTAATGAAAAGCACCCAGAGCGAGAGGCAGATGAGGGAATGAGATGCAGGTGAGGAGGCGGGCCGGGAAGGCCAAGGAACTGCAGAGCAGATGAGGAGAGAGGGAACAGGTGTGAAGATGGATGAGGTAGCCAGGTGATAGGGACAGGAGGGAAAGTCTAAGGGCATCTGGTGGATGGATGGAATTGCAATGAAGGGGACTGAGGAGGGACATTATAACACACCAACCGTATATCCACAGATGTTTCAGCCCGGACAAAAGTGGTGGAGCAACAAACTGACCGACCGCCACAGAACCACGAGGTTAACATGGCTAAAAACTGAGAAACATTCAGATCTCAGCCTCTTCCAGCTGACAGCAGACACATCCTCAGCTCCATCTCCTTTCAGCCTAATAAGACTGTACTTGCATCTGCTGCTGGAGTATAACATATGACTCCAAATGGAGCGTAGCCAACAATGCATCTCAGCCCTTATTAAATCTGGCATGTTGACTGAGACGCCACGTTCTTATTTATAGTCACAGCCTTGTCCATATGTACCGCTCTCTCCTGCACCCACTAATTAGATGGTTTGTTGGCCCTCTAACGTGTTTACAAGCTTTAATAATATCCAGCATGCATTTCTGTCTTTCCTTGTGCATTGTTAGATCTAACAATGGCACGCATTACCATAGAGGAAAATTCATCAAAATAGGTCTAAAAATATCCAGCAGTTCTGTTGACATTTCAAGGCTGATGTATTCAGACTGGTCAAAATCAGCCGTGGCCATGTAAAAAAAAAAAAAAAGCTTTATTTGGTTGGTAGTGAATGGAAAACTGTATTTCATGTAGAGCTGCCCCCTGAAAGTCAGTTATTTTGTGCTGTGCAGTGTACTTCTGGGGATTTTTTGGTGTAGTTAGCGCTCCTGACTTTCACGCTACTCTTTGGTACAGAGAGCTGTGGACACAATGCAGCAGCCCAGAGGAAGAGAGGCTTGACATTATAAGGCTTTGAGATAACTTTTTTCTTCTGCTTAGAAGAGGTGAATTCACAACTAAAACATACATAATGTGATACAGTCTCTGGCTTTTGGTTAATATACAGTGTCAGCAAAATATGTTGTTGCACATTTCCAATCTTTTGTTAGTGTAGTTAGCTTGTTTACTATATCACATGAATGCCACTGTCCCGTTCAAACTTTAAAAACTTTCTATGGAAAAAAAAAACAACCCCAAATCATTGAATATACTGAACCACCAAATCTAACTCGACTGACATAATTCTGAGTCGGGTAAAGCCCTAATTATACGTATATGCATGTTTCAGACCTAACTGAAAGATCTGGAATGACCTCAGAGGGGCTGCAACTCACAATTATTTTCATTGATTAATCTGTCGATTGTTTACTCGAGGAATGTCAACAGTTAATTGTTAATTGATCAACAGCAGAGAGCATTTTTGACCGGATACACATGTAGGTCATAAGTTCATCTTGCTGCTTTTCAGTTTACTGCACTGTGCACCACCCGGGTCATGTGGGAGCTAGCCAGCGGTGCTGCTCATTTGGCGATTACCACTAGTAATGCCTTCCCAACCAACAGCATTGCATTGGACCCACCCTCCAGTCTCCCCCCAGTTCACCCTGGTGAGTAAGCAGCTCCGTTTTGAGCAACAAGCCTCCTCAAGCATTGTTATCACTGTTAACTCTGTTAGCACTATTAGCAGTGTCGGCACGGCTAGTGGTGCTAACATAGTTAACAATGCTAAAAGGGTTTTGTGGCTCAAAATGAAGTCATTTATTCACCAGGGTAACACGCCAAAAGACTGGAGGTTGGCCACCATGTTTCTGCAGCAACTCTGTATTGCCACTGGGAAGGCGTTATCAGCAGTAGAGGCAGCACCTCCAGCTAGCTCCCACCTGACCTGGGTGTTGCACAGTGCAAAGCGCCCAAGGCTAACATCAGCTAACCAGTGGAGACCAGAGGCTGGGCAGTGGGCATTGGTAAAGGAAGATATTTACATCATAAAACATTAAAATTTCACCACCTCTAAATGGATAGCGCTTTGTAATGCGGCGCCACAGCTAACTGAGTCAATCTGCCGGGCTAAAACAAAAGACCACTTGTACCTCACGCCATTTTGTGTTTACTCTAAAAAATTAACTGGTTAGTTAACCCTTAATTGGTGTCAGGATATCAAATGCAAAAGGAACTGAAATGGACAATCCAAGTCAAAAATACATCATAATATGGTAAAAAAATAAATGTCAAACAGTGGTTCACAAAGCCAAGGGGACATTGTTAAATGTCTTGTTTTGACCATGACCCAAAAATATTTAGTTTACTGTTATAGAAGTGTAAAGAAATCAGAAGATATTCACATTTAAGAAGCTGGAATCTGCAAATTTTTACTTTCTTTTCTCAAAAAATCACTTAAAACTGATTATCAAATTAGTTGGTGATTAATTTAATAGTTGACACCTAATTGATGAATCAAGTAATCGTTGCAGCTCTAAACCTCAGCGCATAAGGTCCAAAGTTTGTCACTGAACGAAACTAAACCTTGAATCACAGTGGTAGGTCATCTTATTCTTTTTTCTGCAGTCGGGCTGAACAAAACTATTTATGAGCACCTCTCCAAAAGCAATCATATCACCCTTCCTGCAGACCCTGTATATAAACTTACAGATGGTACTTTCCAGATGGTACTTTCCTTTCAGTCATAGGGCTTCTAGCGGACAACAATGAGCCCTTCAATATGAAGCATGCTCCACAGACAGGGCTTAAAATAGTGGGAGGCAGAAGAAAAATCGGTGGTGGATTTTAGGTTAGACAAGGGCAACTACACACCATTTATCAACAGACAGTCTGAGGAAGTGCTCTACTGGCTGCTACTACTGCAAACAGTTTAAAACGAGGAAGAGATCTCTATTCTTGTCAAAGAAAAAACAGGACAAAGTGTATACAGCACTGAGATGATTTAACAGAACAGTGATTAAAGGCGTAGATGATATCCAATGACTGCCTCTTCATCATCTATCACTGTACTCTTATTAAAAGATATGACAATAGCCATAATTATGCTCCGTGTGTTCTGCTCGCTGTTTATTTCTACTGTGGACTTTTTTTCATAATGCATAAAAATGAAAATCTGTGCACTGGTTGCTATGGTAATAAAATAATGGATGTTATGCTGCAGAGCACTACAACCTCACATTTTCTTTTCAAACATTTTCGTGGTACTAAAGTTGGCCCTTGGAAGGAGCTTTAAAATGTTTCCTCAAGGCTAACAAGATTTATTTTCTGGAGAGTAGCTGAAAAAAACATTTTATCTGCTGCAGTAAGTGGGAGACAGGGAGTGATTTTTGTTTTTCAGTTTCAGGCTACATTAAAGGAACAGTTTACCCCCAAATCAAAAATACATATATTTCCTCTTACTTGAAGTGCTCTTTACTGTTCTAGTTGCCAAGTGTTGGAGATATCGGCCGTAAAGATGTCTGCCTTCTCTCCAATATGATGGAACCAGATGGCACTCAGCTTGTGGTGCTCAAAGCGCCAAAAAATATGTTTGACAAACTCAACAGCAATGTCTCCTTCCAGAAATCTAGACCTTATTTATCAACACAATCCACAGACCTTGTTTCATGTAGGAACCATTTTCTTTCTACTGAACTACACTCATTAAGTGTATCACCATGCAGAAGGAAGAGTGCGTCTACTGCTAAGTCATCTGACACCACTGAGCTAGCTAATGTTACAGCTCAGCCAAGGAGGACGCCATTAATGTTTATGTCCCGCACTGACAGATGCACGAGCCTCTCGTCCATAAGTAGATCTATGGGCGTAGTCGTTTGGTAGAAAGAAAATAGTTCCTAATGAAACTGTAAACAACAAGGTTTCTTGGCACTTTGAGCACCACAAGCCAAGTGCCATCTAGTTCCATTTAGGGATGCTAACAATTAACCGTTAATCCGTTAACCATCGAGAAGATATTTGACCATTCACCTATGTCTGTCTATAGATTAATTTTGCTACTCTCCAGTTTACTGCACTGTGCACCACCCAGGGCAGGTGGGCGCTAGCTAGCAGTGCCACTCATTCAGCGATTACTGCTAGTAACAACAACCTGACCAGACAGTGTTGCTGTTAGCATTGTTAACTATGTTATCAATGTTAGCTGTATGAGCTTGCTAGCAGTGTCAGCACAGCTAGTGGTGCTGATGTAGTTAACAATGCCGAAGGGGTTTTGCAGCTCAAAATTAAGCTGCTTATGTACCAGGGCGACCTGGGGGGATACCGAAGGGCAGCCACAATGTTTCTGCAGTAGCACTGCACTGTGATACAGCTGGTATAATTCCGTAGAAAGAAAATAGTTCCTACATGATACTGCTCACAACAAGGTCTGTGGTGTTGGGTTTTTCAAATGCATTTTTTTTTTTGGCGCTTTGAGCACCACAAGCCGAGTGCCATCTGGTTCCATTATAGTGGATAGAAGGCAGACATCTCTACAGCTGATATCTCCAACACTCTGCAACTCACACCAAAGCAATCTAGATTGATAAATAGCACTACAGGTAAGAGGAAAAATATGTACTTTTGATTTTGGGGTGAACTGTCCCTTTAATGTAACATTTTTTTTTTTTTTTTTTTCTATTCAGAACAATGCATCCATAAAGCTTAAATCAAATTTCACATCAGCCTCTATGAAGATGGGTTTAATCCTCCAATCCAATAAGTATTGCACTGTGGTTCATTTCATGAGAGGCACACACAGATCCCCCAGTGGCCGCTGCCACCCTGCTCAGTGGGTGAATGAGACAGAATAAGAGGCATGAGCTGCTGCCTTGTCCTCTGAGTCATGGCATTCACAGCTGTCAGCCAAGGGCTCTCGAGCCATGAGCCTGCACGCAAATCAGACGCAGTTTTCTCTTCACCCCACTTTCATGTAAGGACAGCGGAACACAAAAAAAGGGAGATAAAAATGTGTTTTAAGAAGGTTAGGGTCACACTGGCTGGGGATCAGTGGGCCTACTGGCTATAGATACAGAGTTGAATAAGCACGACATACTGTATTAGGACGGTCCACCAGGCTCCTCCAGATAAAGAGGAGAGGATAATGGGGAAGAGTACTGTGTGTGCTAAACGAGACAAAGACCGCACATAAGAGAGAGGAAGGAAAAGAAAAAGATGGGTTTCTGAGGCTACAGAAGATGGAACAACTGAATAGGAAAAAGAGAAAAAGAAAATGCGGGGGAAAAGTGAATCAAAGGGAGAGTGAGAACATTCCTTTCCAATGAAACACCTTCAAAGAACAAGATTTACTGCTGTATTGTCGGAACTGTATCGACAGGAGAAGCCTTTTAAAATCAACCAATGACTGTCAGAGCAGAAGGCAACGTGCTGCGCCACCTTGTTGGCTAGTTAACTGGAGAACAGTGAGACCAGCCAGTGAGACGCTACACACAGGAAGATGCTCAGCGAGCCAAGGTAAGGCTCCAAAAACACTGTGACATCTGGGACATCAATAACTGCAGAAAGACAGGACGGATGCTTGGATCCAACCAGCTGAACTGGCATTTCTTCTTAATTAGTGTTTTTAGCAGAAAAGCCAGAGAGAGAGTCGTGAGCTAAAGTACACAGCAACAATAAGCTCATTACAATGAGAGCTGTATGATTCATTAGGCAGACCTCCTTGATCAGCACATTGGACAAGTGTTTACCTTCCTAAAGGACCATATGTGTTTGCAGCTTTTAGCTCTTTAACTACTAATTATGTACGCTTAACAGTTCTGCTGACTATTTTCTAATGCAGTCTGCAAGTGGCCATTGGTTTCCATTAACTTCAATAAGAGGTGGAAATCAAATGGCAAATGCATTAAACAATGTAAAGTACATATACAAATATAAATGTAGACATTCAATCACCAGAGTACAATGTTGGCATTGTACATTCCTGCAAACCAATGATACCGTTACAATTATATGTTTCAAATAAAATCTACCACAAATTACACATTTAAAGAGCTCCCAAATATAAAAAATGTACCCTGAGATCTTTATATATATATATATATATATATATATAAATGAACAGGTGATTTCCTCTTTTAGTAAAATCCTAAATGACTGAGTTGTTGACTTTTCCACCTGGACCTTTATGCTCTGCCATTTCTCCTCTAATCATCACGCTGTAACCTGTGACAGGCTGTTATGATACCACAACTATCGCAAATTCACATACTGTATATGTAGTCTTTTGTTGAGCTGCTAGGGTCACGTGTGTTTACATTACCAAAGGTTTAATCACTTGACGACATGACTCCTGTGTGTGCACGGCGAGTGAAGAGAGGGAGAGACGCTGTGCTGCTGCCGGAGGAGCTGCTGAATGAATTCACTCTGCAGGGAGGTTAACTCACTAAACTAACTTACTAAAGGAGCTTGAAAAGTCCGGGGCTGTTCATAAAACATTCAGAACGCCACAGTTTATTCCACGCTACTGAAGCTGCTCCTCTTTTTAGAACCACCGAGGAGTCAGAAATAATTTCCCTTTCAGCCAGGCTTGTTGTTGCCGTGGGTAACAGTATGGCGTCAATATGTCAACAAGTCAAAATATCGCGAGTATCACAATATAAATAATTCATATGATATTAAAAAAGTTACAGTATTATCGTAAACGAGATGATATGGCACACTCCTACTCGACATGTCCACAACTTGTCCCAAATCCTTTGACTGGACTGCTTAGACAGGGACAGGCTGTTTCTCTGTTTAGTGCCAGTGTCTTTTTTCAGTTGTTCCCAATATGGAGGGAGCTTATGCAGCCACGTGACCGTCTAGAGAAAAGCTGCCATGCCAAGCTGTATTAAACAATTACAACAAAGACAGAAAAGCCCATCTGTGGGAGAAGAACGACCAAACACTGAATGTTAATGGTGAGCGTTGTGTTTTAATCACCGTACACTTTGTAAGCTTGTTGCTAAATGTGTAGTCAACCTTCTGTTTACGTAGCATTACGTTAGCTACCTAGCGAAAGTTAATGTCAAGAAACTGTTATCATAGATACAAAACCCATGCGCTGCGGGTCATAAAAGAAACGCTGGGAGTGCTTTTTTTATGAAGTGCTGGGATGGGATGAAGTGTTCTACAGCGTTCTGCTACCACTTTCTACCAACGAAAAAATCTCTGTGGACACAGGCCTTTAGAAGTTTGGCACGAACAGCCTGTTGGCTCTCCACACCTCCCTCATCTGGGGCACGGTTTCTATAGTTTCCAGGTTGAACAACATGCTTCCTAAAATTGGGCTTTGAGGTACAATTTCTCTCATTTGGTGGGTGTGTCAGGTGTTACCAAATCAGCAGTGACTTACATATAAACCCCGCCGTGTTGAAATGCAGTGCACTTAGTTACACAACAGGGCATTAAATGCACCACCGTTTCTGTTTTAACAAACGCTCTGCTCCATCTCGTGGGTGCTGAACACGCCCCCGTTGTTAGATCAGGAGGAGGACGAAGGAGAGATGAATGAAACCTCAGTCACATTGTTTTGGAAATGAAAACAAGTTTTTTTCCAATGATATCCAAACACACACATCTTCCTATCTCTCTCTATATTCCTCTGCTACCTTTTACAACCCACACAAACAGTGAAGTGCAGTTTTATAGCTAGTTAGTTGCACAAAGTCTGGTTTGATTAAATGAACTTTGTAAACGCTCCTGAGTGCAGGATGAGTCATCAAACATTTCAAACTGTTTTACAGAAGAAGAAAAGACGGGGATTTTGATGGAAAAATACTCTGATACTGATTTTTTTTTTTTTTACATAATTTTCTGGCATATAACAAGAGATAAATGACCAGTTAATGCAGAGACAGGATTAAAACTAGGACATTTATTTTTAATTTCACTGGGTCTTTAATGACGACTTGCTGGGAATGAATAGCGTTATCATTAGCTGACACGGGAAATGAATTGATTCATGGCACACTTCTTAAATAATGTACTTTTTAATCTTCAGGCTTGGCGGAAGGTATCAAGTACTTTCAAGGCACAAGGCTCAAGTCCAATTGAAGTCATGGGTGCTAAAGTCAAAGTCAAGTTGCAAGTCTTATTGGATTTCATCAAGTTGAATTGAAAGTCATCAAATGTGTGACTAGAGTCCAAGTCATGTGGTAACTAAAGCTAAATGTAGTGCAGTAAAAATTTTGCTCTGGGGTGTAGGAGAGAGGAAGGAGACTAGCAGAGACTTGAAAAACTGCAGTGCAGTTACTTCAAATTTGTACTTAAGTACCACACTTGAGTAAATGTACTCCACTTGTTAAATCCTGAATGTGAGACATCACTCTTTTCAAACAGTGCACACTTCAAACTGGGAAGAAGAGCACGGAGAAGAAAGAAATCTCTGATGTTCTGTTCTGTTGTAAAATACAGCGGGGGCTGTAGATACACAGGCCTTGACAAATCAATGGCACTGACAAATCCTAACTATTTCCCTTTATGATTCACCCTCTTCACCGCAACCCACAATGAAATGACTATTTCATTTCTTAAAAACGCAGAGGCGGCCGTCCCTATGACAGCTCAGGTGAGTTACAATGACTGGCTTCCGCCTCAGCATGTCTCCAAGGCAACCCCGACATTCCATTTCAAATTAATTTGGACAGTAGCGCTTTTATAAATCGAGCACACAGCGGAGGCTTCGCTCCATCTTCAGGGGAGGAAAAAAAAGACACGGGGCAAAATGTCAGTCTATTAAAGACGGTTCTGCTCTGTGTGCCTCTTGAAATCAGGAGGCGACCGTCTGCATTGAGCTGCAACTGTCATTCATTTGACTGTGGTTGTTTGATGATGATGGTAAAAATGCTTATCTACTACCTGTAGTTGTTATATTTTCCTAGCAGAAGTCCCTCAGTGTGGATGATCAGGGCTTGCCTGTGCATCAAATGCTGGTAATAAACAGGGATGTAACCTGTCCATTGAAATTCTTCGGCGATGGCCAGCTTGGCCTTGAAGCGTACAGGTTTCTATTTCACGGCTGGCTGCTTGTGGATGTAATCATCTATAAGAATAAACAAGGGTATTATTTGCATGCGTGCTCCAATTAGAGATGTCAGGTGGTGATATCTAGATTCAGGCCCTGTCGCTAGCCGTCGCTGGCTTCAACGACAATAATAGACCAGACACAGATATGAGAGGGAACAAGTGTCACCGGGGAGGCTTTTCAGAGGTAGTACACTGTGTCGCCTGTCATACACTGCCCTTCTCACCAAGATAAGACACACACACACACACACACACATACCTTCCTCCTACCTTCTCATACAATACGTGCAGTTCATCCACAGTAGAGAGACAGGATTGTGACTGCACCTTCTTCCCTCTCTGAATTCGCAGTGTGTACATATATTTCTGCTCTGTATGTGTGAAGATGGGGGGTTGGGGGGAGTCCACTGGGACCGCACGAGAGATTGCTGACAGATCGGGAACGTTGTCTGATGCTGCGCCACAGGAGAGTGATTAGACAAGGTTTTGTCATTTTTCCCAATATTTTTGGGCCTCAGTTTGAGTCTTTTTCCTCCCAAAATCACTGACAGGTCCACTGCCTGTCACGATAAGGAAGCATTCTCTTCATTACGAAGAGACATGCAGTGATCAACTAGCACTAGAGGACAGATAGCTTCCACTGAATCAAGGTCAACCTGCAAAAAAGCCCCGTTTCGACAGGATTTCTCAGTAATGGCTTCCACTGAAAAATGCAAAGCTTAAAATTGGACCAGCCTGTGCAGACAACATCTGCAGAGCAGTATCTGCACATGAATGGATTTTGTCACTCCTATTGTTGCTCTCTTATTTCCTGAGTTTAGGAACTACAGTTCCTCAAAATGCTTTGGGGGATGCAAAGGATGCATCACATGAGAAACGTAAAAAACCCACACTGCCACCAAAGTGCCTTTAAAGTCAAATGTCCCAAATGTATCACATGGGAAATGTCCGGTAACAAAAGCATCTGGAATCACATGTGCCTCTGAGTGCATCACATATGAAACATTTGAATCCATGAGTGTACATATGTTTCACACATGAAACGTCTCAAAACCACACATGCCCCTGAATGCATCACATGTAAAACATCCAAAATCCACATGTACCTCGAAATGTTTCACATGTAGGACATCCGCAAACCATATATTTTCCCCAAATGCAAAACATCCAACAACCATACGTGACCCTGAATGTATCACATGAGAAATATCCAAAAACCACGTCTCTGAGTGCCTCACAAATGAAATGGCTGAAAACCACATGTTTGCAGATGTTTCGCATGTGAAATGTCTCAAAACCACATTTGCCACTTAATGCCTCAAATGTGAAACTTCCGAAAACCATGCATGCCCCTGAATGCATCACACGTAAAATGTCTGAAATCCACATGTGGCTCCAAATGTTTCACAAGTAGGACGTCCACACACCAAATATGCCCCCAAACGCATCAAATGCGAAACATCTGACAATCATACGTGACCCTGAATGCATCACAAGTGAAACAGCCAAAAACCACATGTAACTGAGTGCATCGCATATAAAATGTCTGAAAACCACATGTGCCTCCAAATGTTTCACAAGTAAGATGTCTACAAACCAAATATGCCCCCAAACGCATCAAATGTGAAATGTCTGACAATCACAAACTTCTGAAAACCACGTGACATCGAATGTTTCACATGTGAAATTCCTCGAATCACATGTGATTGCAAACGGACCACATGTAAAACATCTGAAACCCACATGTGACTTATTGTTTTTGAAATGATGTTTCACATGTGATAAGTCACGTGATGTTTTCGTAAGGGAAACAGCCATGAGGGCAGGCACAGCCAAGGACGAGATCGATCTAGCACAGATATTGACTGACTGAAAAGCAGAACCTAGAAGACTGAGTGACAGAAACACTGAATGTCAAACCGGAGGGGCCATGGAAAAGAGAGACGGATTGGCTGACAGATTGAAGGAGGACTGAGACGACGCACAGGTCCTCCCAATCACCTGTGATCCTCTGTGACCTCCAGTCCGTCCCCATATTGTGAGAAAAAGAAAAGATCAGATTAAAGAGGAAAAAACAGGCCTCCATCATGAGATGAGAGAGGTGGAGACGAGGACACACTGACAGATTTGTCGCTCACAGTGATGATGACCATCTGTCATCAGCTCCTCACACCTCACTGCCCTGCGGAGCACACACGCACGCACACACCCTGCAGCTGTAGGGAGACACATTTCAGCAGCTTCCCTGAAACTGTCAAGGTGAGACCGGTTTCTCCTCCCTCCCCTGCTGCGCTGCTCCTACCGCTCCTACCCCTCTCCCCTGCTTTTACATCTCAATCTGCGGCGCTCCCATATCGGCGGCCATGCATGAAGCGCCCAGGTCGTGCCAAAAGGGAGATAACATGAGACAAACCATAATGCCACAATGGACATCCCACCTCTCCGGGCCTGCTCAGATTTCACATCTCCTCAGGCCATCTGTCAGAAAGGACTACGTGCTCATGGGCTATGAAGCGGCAGATATTCCAGCATTAACGCAGACTCCCCCGCACTGCCCAGAGAGACGATACACGCATGCATATGTGAACGCAGTAATGCCTTTGATATCTCATGAGGGCTGAATGTTTTGGCGGGTCTAAAGCAGTGTTTCTGGGCTAATCGCTGTTGAAATGTGTTTACATGCCGGGGGAAGGAGCTGATATTGAGTAAAATCTTCAAAAAGCAGGGGCTTCTAATCTGCAGGCTGGGAGCAGGATTAAGGCACCTTTCAGAGGAGGCATCCTGCTATAATCCCCAGCCTCTGCACAAACAACAGTGTGTATATTCATACACAGACTGGGAAGTGAAGCGGATGTGGATCACTTCTGTGCATGAAGGAGAAAAGTGTATCTTAGAGAGAGCTAACCTTTCTCCACTAAAGTTATTTAAGTAACATTAAGACCATGTTTTTATGGATGTGAAGCGGACTGGGGTTAGAAAATGGGCTTTTTCAGCAAAATCAAAAATCTATTTAATCACTCAATTGGAGCCTAATGAAGCTCATTTCATCCCTCTTCCATCTCGGAGGTGTTAACTGTTAACTCCATCAAGAAGTGCATTCACGTAGCAGGCAGCATGTTTGTTGTTATTATTACTATGTTTATGTCATCATCAGGAACCTGTGGTGATGGCTGTGACTGCAGGTCACCTTCATCTCAGCCTACTGTGACGTTTCAACTGAATAACAAGACAATTCATGGCAATGCAGTGAATTTACAGCTGGCTAAATGTGCTTGTGACATGAAGGATGTGTTAATCAATCACAAAATTACCTTCTCACAGAGCAACACTGACTATGTTTGCATGTACACTGATATTTCACTAAACCAGATTATAGCCCAATGCAGCGTCGTACAGTGTCGGCTCGGATCGTGAACAATAATGAGTGTTGTACGCTATAATCCATCGTTTCATCTCGTGTAGTGTGTCATAGTAGACGACAACTGACGCCATGTCTGGGACGCCTCATGATGTTCCAACAGAAGGTCTAGCATGTTTGATTTTCTTTGGGTTTTTTTCTTTTTAAAGATATTTTTTGCCTTTAATGGACAGGACAGTTAAGTGTGAAAGGGTTGAGGGAGAGGGGATGACATGCAGCAAAGGGCCACAGGCTGGACTCGAACCCGGGCCACTGCGGCAACAGCCTTGTACATGGGGCGCCTGCTCTACCACTAAGCCACCGACGCCCCATGTTTGATTTTCTTTTTGTCGTTCACGACTGCTCCCGTCACAGCAGTCACTTTGACCAATAGAAACAGAGACCGATCTGCTGCCGTGGAAACTGTGCGACAGCAATACCCCAACCTTTTAGATATTTCCTCTAGGGATGTTACCACACAGAGTAAAAAGGGAAAATAATGGTTTGAAACAGCAGAGGCACTTTAGCAACCCGCTGAGTACTGCCATTAACTGCCATTAGCAAACAATGCTAGCTTATATTATTATATATTATCATTATATTATGCTAGCAATATTTCTTCATAAGGGAGGATATAAAGTAATGAAATTAAAAAATAGTGGCAGGGCTTTTACTCACCACGACTGCAAAGGCTACCAGCTTCCTCTGTATTTTTATATTTGTACTTTTAATCCTTTCCTGTTTGCCTTGATAAAGTTAATGCATCGTGGCGTCATTTCAAACTCAACACTTCCCGTATCTGTATAAAATTAAAAGCCCATTTCAACTTTGGTTGAGAGAATCCCTTCATTTTCTAAACAGGCTTTTATTGTGAAATTTTTGCAGGATCTTGTGGAGGATTTAGTGACTTGCATGTTTGCATGCCGTACTGCTAGCTAGCTAGCTTATTTTTCTGCTTCTTATCAGTGAGATTGATAGGTCAGAGTTTACAGTGAACCAGGGTACAAATTCTAGTTGTCTCAGATTAGTCTCAAAGTTTGAGAACTTGAGCTTTTTAAATGATGATCAGTACATGTGTGCTGTAAACCTGTCAAAACTGATGACACAACCTGTCACCTTGATTCCAATTTCTGACACCTGTCTATGTGTCAGCCCTGTGATAGTCTGGTGACCTGTCCAGTGTGTACCCTGCCTCTTTCCCAGTGTCAGCTGGGGTAGACTCCAGCCCCCCCCACGACCCAACAGTATAAGTGGTTTCAGAAAATGAAAGAAAAAAAAAACATTCTGACTGACAGCAATGTTTAAAAACTAAAATGTACTGACTTTTTGTCCACTTAAACTGGGCTTTTACTATGAATGATAAGAATGCCCAAAATGTAACTAAAGCTAAGAAGCATTTTGATCTAAATATTAAGACAAAATCTAAAATAGCTGCCAAAATGAACAGTGGAACAAACCAACAGCTTGAAAGCCAGGGTAGAGATGCATGCCCAAAACAAAAGCCCACACTTATGGTGGGCTACTTTTAAACACTATGAAACAAGTTGAATATCAACATGGCAAAGTGGCTCCAGCCGTTCCACTTTTCCATACTCTGACGTGATTAACAACATGTTAGGGCGCGTTAATCAGAGTATGCACGGCTGCTTGTAAACCCATTTTAATTAGCTATGTAACCAGCTTAGAGTTATTATTGTCTTCTTTGGAATAGGAGCAAAACCCGGAATATTTTGTGCATGTAAACATAGTCAGTGATCGGGAGCGTAGCCCAACAGAGAGAAGTCCCTGGCTCATCTGCTGTAAAAGTATCTATCTTCACTGTCTGCTCTCCTTTGCCATCTTCGTCTGCAAGTCTATGCCTGGAGACAGGCTGCAGAGGCCAGCCAACTCTCTGGGGAGCAGCAGATCCAGCTTGTCAGCACTAGACACCGGGGTCTACAGGAGCCAGCACACTGAGAGTTGGCTGGAGAGAAGGCTGGGTTGGGGAGGGGGTGGTGGCTCACTTTGAAAGCACTCATAAAGGTCAGGTAAGCTGGCTGCTGCTCTTCCAATGGGCTACCACTTGGCGCCTCAAAGGTTAGACAGAGCCCTTGGCTGCACCAGAGGTGATGTGAGAATACAAGAAATGTCACCAACACCAATAGAGCTCCAGACAAAGTCGATACTGACACAGCAGCAGCCACACTGAACGCTCCAGCCTTTGTTAGAAAGCCATTTCAGTCACAGGTTAAATGTCCTTCAGTGGAAGGACAGGTCAGAGGAAAGCGATGTGCCCAAACCTGAGTAAGGTATTTGGGAAAGCACAAATAACTTGATAGAAACAGATATTTATTCCCCAAAGTTGCTTGTGATATTTGGGTAAAAAATTAAAATGGTTCTTCAGATCTGCAACATAAGAATTAGATTTCACTAAGTGGTAGTTTAATTTACTTCACATTATTGAAAAGTGATCTGTATATTCTGATCGCCCCCACCGGGTCAGCGCTCAGCAGGCAGCTGGCCGAGAGTGCATTAGGAGGAGGAGGCATCATGTGCTGGAGCAGCGAGACAAAAGCCTGGTTTGGCAGCTGGATCTCTTTCAAACCCTGACAAATTATATATGAAAATAAAGAACCTGTAATTTGTGGCTGTATGTGTTCATTTCTCCATTTTAAAAACTCAGTTGGATTATTGGGGGGAAGAAAAAGGTTTTACCTTGTATTTCAGTCAATAATATATATCTATAATTCATTTCAAATGTAACATGCTGCTTGTTTAAGTCATTATCTTTTGTGTTTTCTGTTCAATGATCATTTGGGCTTATATATGCCGATATATAACAACTGATATGGCTGATAACAGATACCAGTATCGATACATCCACTTTTACCCCCACCTAATTTAAGTGCTTGCCAAGTCTTGTCTGTAGTGGACTTAACATATTATGCATGCATACTCTTATCATGATGGCCCACCAGCAGATGGAGACATGAAATAGAATACCTTTAAATGTCTGTAATATTCATTCATTCATTGTGCAAAATAAGAAAACGCATGGTTCCGATTCTAATAGTTCAGTTTAAAGCCGATACCGATGATGTGCCAATATTATCGTGCATCCCTACTGTTCAACCAACAAAATTATCTGTCTCTGTCTCTGTATTTGGATAGAAGATCAGAAGTGGGCGTGGCTTACACTGGCAGTCATGTTAAATCAGCAAATGTTGAATTTTCTAACCCTTTTCTGTCCCTTGAATGCATCAAATCGAATTATTGGCATATAATTAATTATGAAACGAATACTGAATACTTATGACTGAATAAATGAGGAAATAAATACATACCTAAAGAGAGAATGTCGATATAAATATATAAATTAGTCAATACAGTTAAATAAATAAATAGGTTTATATTTTTTAAAAAGGATCTTTTTTGAATGGACTGCTTCATGGGACTTTGATTCCCTACTTCCATGTTAATTTCCCAGCTTTTTTTAATTTTATCTGTTTAAATAACCACTAAGTGGCTATGGCTGATACATTCAGCTTGCATCTTAAAGGGGTGAATATTGACTAGAATACATGTTAGAACATCTGTTTTTATTTCAATATATCAAATTGTTGTTGTTGTTGTTTTTTAAAAAGGGGGAATTAATCCACAGTTAAAAACTACAGGTTCTACGTTTCATTTTGATATATAATTTTTTGTGGGTTTGAAAGAAATCCAGATGTCACACCAGGCTTTTGTCTCGCTACTCCAGCACCTGACGCGTCCTCTGTGTGCCGACTCTGTGGGGGCGATCAAAATACAGCCATCACTTTTCAATAATGTGTAATAAACGGAACAACTAGTTAGTGAAATCAAAGTCCTATGTTGCTTTTATCTTGTGGTCATCCACAATGACATTTATCGATTCCGAGAAACGTAATGCACCGACATGTCAAAGTTTTGCCCCAAAAATGACAAGCAACTTTGGGTAGAATAAATATCTGTTTACACTACATTATTTGTGCTTTTCTGAGTAACAGATTCGGGTACATCCCTACTATGTGCACCTCTATTACAGGAATACACCAGATAGAAGGTGCTCCTCACTGGTTTTATATCATAAGCTTGGTCACCTGTTGAAAAAGATGAACACATGCAGTTTTCTAAGCGCTCTATCTGACTCTGTTCCTCTGCCCTCCATCACCAGACAAAGTGAAGCTGACTGGATCGTAACAATAACACGGCTTCAAACATTACAGAGTCAAAGTGAGCCATTACAAGACAAAATGGCTAACCAGCTACACACTCACCCCCTCAGTGTCACATCCCGTCTGTGGCTCCCCATATGGGCAGCGGCCATGATGGGCTTATTAATCCCCTGGGAGGCAGGGGGACAGAGGATGAGTGTGTCCAGGCTAGCTGTAATATCCTCTGGCCAGGCACTGTGTCTATCTGTGCACCGCCCGCCCCCCCTACCTCACTCCCTCCACCAATGCCATCTGTTTCCTGCACAGCACTCTGGCGTAAGTCCCTGCTGAGCATTGGTCTCTCCCGCTCCTCTGGCTCGCTTTGAGAATTTACCCCAGTAGGCTCTGAATGTACATATATAATCTCCGGGTTAGAATATACAGTAGACACTAGCGGTGAATCAGCAGGATTTTCTGCAAGTAAAGTGCAGACACATATACACACACAAAATAATAAATATTAATTCAGCTTTCTATTTCTTTGGATTACCAAAATGTAAAAAAAAAAAAGAAAAAAGTATTTAAAAGCAGTTCTCCTTTTTTGTTCATGCTGTGGGATCCAAACTCAAATTGTCCAACTCCTGACAGTAAGGTGTCTGTAACTTACAGCACATATAGAAAATGTAACTGTAAACCTTGGCTGCTGTTTAAATCTCTCTGTCCATATGTCTCCTGAGGCCTCATTTCCAATCCAGCACCACAGGGAGTCTGCTCTGGTCATTTCGGGCTCCCTGCCTGCGAAGCTAACACACTGCAGATCCTCTCACTTTCCCTCAGCGCTCGATCCTCTCCCAGCGCTCCTCTGCAAATATATGTTTCAATAAAATGACTGTTTCTCCTCCGAGCCTGTGTCGCTTGTGTTTCAGACAGAACTGATAAACAACTGACATCAGTTTAATGTACTTACTGCAATGGTTACACACCTTTTGTTTTTGTTAGTGTTTTGTTGTGTTTGCCAAAAATCCAAAAATGATCCTATTAATTTGCTTAAATCTCCCGAGTGTGGCCTTCGCTTTATCCTTGTAGACTGAAGTGAAAAATAAAAGTAACTTACATAGGACTGTACCGAACGCCATTCTTTGACTTGTGAAGCTTCTATCGAGGATTTCAAATGAAGCTTTGAATGTCTGTCCTCATATTTTATTAAGAATTCTTGATTAAAATCCTCCATTTGAATCAAGATGATCCCCATACTAAATTGAGTTTGTCTTTTGCCTAAAAATCATCTTTCTATCATGAATAAATGTAATTTATGGCGCTGTTAGACTGCTGCTACATACAGGTGTGTGCCTCCCTTTGTGTGCAACAAGCTCAAGACCCAATGCTAATTTTCCCGCAGTGAAAATGTTGTTTTTTTAAAGGATTATTGCTAACAAATATGGATTGAAGCAGAATATTTTGTTAGATAAAAACATGTTGTGAATTTTGGAAAATGATTACATCTATCTTTTTGTTTTGATAAACTTTGACCTTTGGACTTCATAACATCTGGATTATTGGAAATATTTAATAGTATAACACTCATTAGTGCAGCCTAATGTTTATCTGCAACCGTGCAGAAATACACATAATTTTAGACATAATTAGTACACATGCTGTGCAGCTTAAAAATGTTTATTTAGAATCTGAATGTCAGTGATATAAATAAGGCTTGGAGTCTTCAAACTATTCGGTGCAGCCCTAAACTTAAAGTAAAAGGTTGACATTTTGTGAAATAAGCTTAGTCGCTTTCTGGCGGAGAATCAGGCCTAAATGAGAAGACGGGTAGCACTCTGTCTGCACACTAAATATAAGGCTGCAGCCTGCAGCTTGGCTCTGTTGTTGAACGGTGACAAACCTACCACCTACCAGGACCTCTAAAGCTCACTATTTATATCTTGTTTGTTTAATCCGTACTAAAACCAAAATAAGCTACAATCCACTATTTTACAGAGGACTGTATGCCAGACTGTTTGCTGGCTGGGGGCAGTTACTTCCTGGAATCTCTACTGGTTGCATGGCAACGTCTCTCAGCCAAGAAATAGTCTGGCACATAAAACCCCTGTGAAACGGCAAATGGTCGTATCTACACTTCTGTTTGCAAAAGCAGCATGAGCTTTAGAGGTGATGGTGGTGGATTTTGTTACCTTTAGACCAATCTCAGAACCCACGGGTTATGGATCTGATGACAATTAAACCTCCAATGGCCAGTGCCAATATTTCAGGCTGATCCTGAGTAGCCACGCTTCTGAGTGCTGGTAATTTTAGCTAATCTCTATTAACATACATGTAAATTAGGGCTGTCAAAGTTAACACGGTAATAACGAGTTAATGCAAATTACTTTTAAAGCCACACATTTTTTTGACGAGCAATGAAGGCACACACATTCTGTTATTATGACCCTCAGCCCACCCCGTAGTTTGGGAAATCAGGAAGCTATGCAGCAGTAATTCTGTAGATGACAAGCAGAAACAAACCTCCATGGCCAGAAATGGAAAAAGAAAGGCGTCTTTTGAACGGCAAGTTCAGCTTCACAGCCAGATGATTCTCTCGACAAGACCAAAGTTCTTTGCATTTACTGTTGATGTGAATTTAGTCACCAGCGGGAACACGGGGTATACCTACCTCTTTTTCTGGCTGTTTACAGTATACCCACCTATCAGTCAAAAAGCTATTGGAATATATAGGAGAGTATACCCACTTGCTCCTCTGTAACCTGCCCATCTATCCAGTAGTGCATCTGCCTCATCAACTACCACTACACCCCCGACGGAGGAGATTCATTCTCAGAAATGTCCATATAAGTCTAAACATGGCCTGAGCTGAGCAGCTGCTGGCTCCATCTTCACATTCACAGTATATTCATCAAACTCTCTGCAAGAAAGCAAATAGGTCTACTCCACAAAAATGTCAGACTATTTGTTACGGAGAGCAGCACAACTGCCAGGAGGCTGGTAGTGTTGCAAGAAGACACGCCAGCCAATCAGAGCTGCGGCTCAGCTAACCGGCAGTATGAATCGAAATTCAGTGTCAGATTCTAACACACTTACCCTGAAGGTAACCAGATCACAGATCCATTTCTTTCTTCGCTCACTCACTCTAATCCTGTCTTTCTCCCACATTTCCCACTTTCTGCTGGTAATCATATTTGTTGCCGCTGAATAAATGGCTAACATCCTCACAAACCCTTTAAACAATTGCACAGCTGCCAAAGCTAAAAGCCCCGGGTCCAACGCATCGCGTGCTTTCGCACTTTGAACTGTATATTCATCACTCAGTTGCAGATGGGTTGGGTGTAGAACTTGGCATTGCTTTCTATTGGTCTCTAGTGAGCTGTATGACCTCGCACACTTTGTGATTCGTAATGAGAGCTTTAAAAAAACCTATAGGATCCTATAGGTCCTCCACTTCTAGCTGTTGGCCCCCAAGGAGGTAGATTCTCCTGTTTCTCCCAAATGGAAAAGGCATTGGGCATGAAATTTCCCCTGACAGCTGACTCCTTTAAACCCAGCGAAAGATCTGCTCTACACTGCGGGGTTAATCGATGAGGACCGAGGAGAGAATACAGATGAGAGATTCAGATGTGCATAAGAGGAAAGACCCATCTTCAGACAATACCAAACTCTGTACCTCTACATCTTTCTCTGACAGAACTCTGAAGTTTCAAATTTGTGTGCTTCACACCTGCTTTTTTAAACATATCGGTCTTGGAGCTCCAGGCCTGCAAATGGACATTTCCTATTGTTACAGGACTAAAAAAAAATCTGCCGGGGTGCTGAGAGGTGGCATTCACTCGGCCCCAGCCTGGCACCCACAGACCACTTGCCTTCACTGAGCGAGTAAAGGTCAGACACTTTCCCTGTAGCACGGCTCTGGAGGAGGCCAGGGTCACTCGAAAAACACTCTCTTCTGAAAGAGTACTCTCACAGTAGAATATTATGTGAAGCACACTGTGGTTGCATTTGTTATTTTAAGGTCCAGTGTGTAGGACTTAAGAGGATATATTGGCAGAAATAAATTATAATATAATAAGTATGTTTTCTTTAGAATATAATCACCTGAAAATAAGAATCCTGTTTTTGTTATAATGAGCTGTTTATATCTACATTTGGAGATACTTGTCTACAGAGATCGCCATGTTGCACCACCATGTTTCTACAGTAGCCCAGAATGGACCAACCAAACAGGGGCTGTAGATAGGGCCATTTATGTTTTTGCATCAGCCATTATAGTTAAAAGCCCCTCTGTGACAAGAGCATTAAAAAACACCTATGTTTTCAACATGCTTTACTTAGTGTTTTTAGTGGTTTAAATCTCTGGGTCCGTTTGCTTTGGAGAGGAAGAGACCTCTGCGAATAATTCGTCTACTGCTTAAACCTCCTAAATGTCTTGATTAGAGGACTGCGTTGAAATTCAGATCCCGTGGGACCCAACGTAAATCTCACAGGAGCAGGTGGTTTTATCTTTGCCATGCCAAAAGTGCGGGTCCCGCAGATTAATTAACATAAAGGATGGTGACATCTACAAGTAAAGTGGAAAAGAAGATAACAGCAGGGCAACAAATGTGTGTGGATATATCTGTTCATCCAATTTATACCAGCAATACACCGTACATTGAAGACCATCTGAGAATAACTTCTACACAGTTCCGGTCGTCCTCTCACAGATTGCCAGTGGACATGGGGAGGTGGAGCCGTACACCACCAGAATAACATGTGTGTTGCTGTAAGATTCTTCTTCGGTGGAGTCACATCCATATTTCTCACGGACATCCTGTGTAAGAGGATATCCGTGAGAAATATGGACGTGACTCCACCGAAGACGAATGTTTGCGGGTGTGGGCTGTCCCGCGCAGGGCTCTGGTCCATATCTCAAGTTATCAGATAAAAAAGGTGAGTGCACATAAGCAGGTGCCGGGCTAACAGCCAGCTCTGACATGCCAAACAGCGTTGGAGAAACACTTACTTGTAATGTGAAACTGTTTTATTCAGTGTTTTTACAAGTTTGAATTACCTGGTCCATTTGTTTTGGAGAGAAGGAGACCTTTACAGAGCCTCCTGATCAATGAACACTACAGCAATTCTAACCAGGAGAAGTTTCAGCTGGTTGCATTCTTCAATCCTCACTTCTAGACCTTACGTCTCACCATGAAAACTTTAAGTTCATTCCTTCGAAAAACATCGTTTAAAAGAAGAAAAGTTAAACTGCTCTCCAAAGTTTCATGCCGAATTCGTGTTTAAAAAGATCCTCACTACTGACGCTCATTTACACCAAACCCCTTCCGCTGGTACGATGGGTTGCTGTTGACATAAAACCAATAGATCTAAGTAGCAGAGACATTATTAATAGCCTTAAAGATGTGCCTCTGTAAGAGACACATTTATATTTCTCTCTCATCTTCCTCGTAAATCCTTGCGCTCTGTCTTCTGAGGAGATGAGACCGGCCAAACATCCTCCCTGCAACAAAACAATTATCCAGCAATAACAGCACTGCAGAGTATCAAAGGACGATAGGTCTGCACTGCTGATGTAAGACGGCTATAAAGCCTGTAACTTCCCATTGCTATGAAAGCAGTCTTCATAATAACGCACGTTCAAAATGTAAGTCAATACGGAGCCCCAGAATGGCTGTCTCTTTTATCAGATGGGTTAATGTAAGTGGGTGCCTGTGGTAAATAGCAGCATTGTGTAGCCAGCGACAAATGCTCCGACTCAAACACAACAGCAATAGTAAAATGTCCCTCTTCATCTTCTCGCTGCAGCCCTCGCCTGTGATCACGGCCCACATTACTTAACAAGGGCGAGGAGCCTGGGAGGGGCGCCTCAACATCCTCACACCTCAGCGTCCGCCTCCCATTTCTAATTCTTCCAGCAAAGGTCCACAGAGAGCAATGAAGCCAAACATTCTCCCAAACAGAAATTGGCAGCCAGGGTCCATAAACGTTCATGGGCTCTGTGCTGTGTGAATTGCGGCTGGTGTTTGGCCTCGCTGAGCTCCCACAGCAGCTCTGTTTCACAGCGCCTGTTTCTGTCTTCTTTATTTGAACTGAGAGCTCTTTGTGTTATTGTCTCTAGCTGGGTTGCTCATTATGAGTTACTCTTTTCTTTTTGCATTGTACTCTCTTGAGTCTAACGTTCATGTGCATGTGGATAAAGATGAACTTTGTTTTCAGTGTTGTACTTAAACAATACAGAAAGGGGTTCTGCTGCGGCTGCAACCACAACTGATTTCTACTCATCATCTTCTTCTAGTTTAATCAGCCTGATTAGCATACGAGGCTGGAAATGGCATAATTTCACTTATGACTGAAGTGCAAATTCTGCTGATTGCAGAAGTTGAAATTGCTTACTAAATCAAGGTTGGGAAACTTTGATAGTGGCATGGAACAAAAAAGATTGCTGCTACAGTGAGAGCATTTAGAGGAGGGAAAAAAACAGTGGCTCACAAAGTGCTGTTATAAGCCTGTTAAAAACACAGTGGTGCAGGTGGGATGGATGAATTAAAACTAGCTCTGTAACAACTACAGCCATCACATTTCTTTGTTTCATACATACATGAATGTTTCTACAATGATGCAGTATATGAGCTGACTTTGTCATCGAGAGGTGGATGGCATTTCACCTGGGCAAGACACCTGCCAAGCTGCAGACCACTCTTTGAGACCAACAAACAACAAAACAGATTATGATTTCGATCTGTTTCCAGCGGCTTTTTAAGGCAAAAAAAAGCAGTTGTTTTTCACTGAGATATCGCTGTTTCCTGCCAGGATAGTGACATCAAAAGTGATCGTTTTTTATCAAGACATTGTGCGAGGATAGTGGCACAAGAAGCGGCAGTTATTAACCTAGACACTGCTGCATTTCCTAAGGGGATAGTGGCACAAAAAGTTGTTGTTTTTTACCGAGAAATCGCTGTGTTTCCTGCCAGGAGAATGTTATGAAATGGAATTTTTAAATTGAGACATTGCTGCTTTTCAAGTGAGGACTGTGCCACCAAAACCTTTTTTTTGTGCCTAAACATAACCACACTCTAAAAAATGATTCATGGAGTTAGTGGATAATACTTAAAATAAAAAAATTATTCATCATAAAAAATGATGTTTTCACATTAAAGTGTTTTGGTCGGTTGACAACCTATTTTCAAGAAGATAGCATTTTTGAGTAAGATGGAATAAGATAAATAAATAAAATATTAAGTTGGTTCAACTTAATTAAGCTTTTTGAAATCAAAGCAAATCATGTTGGTTGTACTGAACTGATTGAGTTTGTCAGATTATAAAAGACTCTTAGGATTTACTAAATAATGCCGGAGTTGGAACTACTGAAAAAGATTCATGCAAATTGTTACCCTAATTTATTAAAGTTGAACCAATGGATTCTTTTAAAGAGTGCACATGTTAAGCACAGCCTTCTTGAAATGTAAAATCTAAGTGTATCCGCTACAAAACAATGTGCAAATGTGACATACCTGTGGTTTGCAGAAACAAACAATGCCAACATCTATTCTGGCAACTAGGTTGGGTGACCACTAGGTAGAATTTTAAACATGCAACTCCCCTAATACACCCAAAATTGTAATGTATTTAAAAATTTGATTCGACTTCTGAATCACGACTGGGAATCATAGCAACTCCATCCATCTAACTGCTGGTGAATTCTGAAATATTCCAATTACTGAGCTGTACTGTAGCTCCCATTTCTAAAAAATGAAAAAGGACATGACTCAAAAGTCTATGGCACATTTTAGAAGTTCCGATGAGTCTGCTGGTAAAGATTAAATTATAAAATTGTAAAATGAACAATAATTCCCAGAGGGAAACGCTCCACCACGATTCCATAAAAGATGACTATAAATACTGTGGGGAGGTTGGAAAGAAAAATTGATTAAGTTTCAAAATTGTTTTATTTTATGATTTCATATTGGCATGGTGTCTCTAGAATAGTCTTAAGTCTGCAACTATGTGGCATGCAATTGCTTTTTTCTTTTTTCTTTTTTCACCGACATCAAAGCTGATAACTTAGACAGAAACCAGTGTGCATGGGCTGAGCTGAAAGAACACCATTACTTTCTTTATTTCTGAGCATGCACACACAGGACAGTGAAAAGAAACTAACAGAATACTGGAGCAGCACCTGTCCAGATAAATACAAGTTCTTGTGGTGTTCTAGAAAGTTTGGGTCTCACAAAGACGAGTTGAGCTGCTTGTAAATGCTGTAATGGCACAGTCACATTCTGTGGCTTTACAACCATATTTTAATGCTGAGGAAGAAAAAAGGAGATAACCGACTTCCCTGAAGAATCCTACAACTGGTTTAATATTTAACCAGACATTTTTTATAAGTAAATAAGATGTTTTTATGTATCTTAACCTTGTAAAGTCACCTGTAACTACATGTGACAATAAATGTTATGAAGTAAAAATGTTTCCGACTAAACTGAAGAAGGAAAATGTAGCATAAAATGGAAATACTCAAGTAAAGTACAAGCGCTTCAAGTAAGTGCTAGAGTGAAAGTACCACCTCTGATATTTACTAGCGCAGATTTCTTTGTAAACCAAAGCAAATGTTTGCACCATCATAAAGGTAATCAGGACGAAATCTTTCCGATGTGGCAATCATTTTCCTTTCAGAGGTCTTGATGAATTCCCATGCTGCCAACGCTTTCATTCTATAAATTGGATTCAATTAGTCGGAGTAATTGCTTGTGGTTGCTTGATCAAAGTGGTGACAGAGATGCAGAGACATAAAAGGGAGTGATCATACGAGATGTTAAGAGGATGTCCTCTATTGACTGCAGTAATGTGTTCACAATGCAGATGTACGCCAGCAGAATATTCACAACACGTCTGACATCATTACACTCAGCCAGCCAGATGCATGTTCTTTGTTAAACTGGCTACAAATTACGGTGAATCCTTTTAATATTCACTAAAAAAAGCACACAGGCATTACAACCACTTGGGTATGGTTATGAAAAGATCATGCTTCGGCTTAAAACACACGTTCAGTGGCACAAACGCCACTTGAAACGCCATAACGTGTCACTGAAAAAGCTACAGGTAAAAAAAAATAAATAAATAAAAATAAAAACAAGCCAGTGTTGCCTTACTATACTGTTCACACAGATAGTTTTAACACATGCTTAGTTTGGTTGCTTTTTTGTAAAGCAGCAGTCAGTTCCTTTAAATAACAAGGCGTCCTGCTGTGTGCGGATATTCATATCGTACGCCCACTGATTTTACTAGCAGCATTCTGACAAACACAAATTGGCAGCAGGCGCGAGCTAAATCGGGCAAAATAAATCACGCACAATGGATACGCACAAAGAGAAAGCAGGACAGAAATATCTCGAGAACATCCCTTGTTTGTGAAATCGCATCCACAACATGTACTCTGAGTGTGAGAGCCTAACATGGCTGTACCCCTCAAACAGCCTGTGTGTATCTATGGTAACTACCCTCTTCTGAGAGACAGTTTACAGGTATATGGACATGGATAGTGGATGGTGAATTATTTAGAAGCACTATCAGACCGAGTCTGGCAGACACAGCTCCAGACTGTGAATTCAAACCTGATATTGGAACTGCGAACAGATATAAAGTGGCAGACCCCTCTGACACACCGTCTGAGAGGAAAACCCACAACCTACAGTCTTTTTTTTGTTTGTTTGCTTTGTTAGGACAATTACATATTTACCTAGCATCTGAAAACACAAGCATGTCCGGTTTTATATCTATTCAAACAATAGCACAGATATACATACAGATGACAAAAGGAAGACAAACATTATCAGGCCAGTCGCAAGAAGAAATTGTTAGTATTGTACATTTCTGCAAACCATGTTACATTTGTGTGTTTCATACATATCATACATTTCTAAAGTAACGTTCATATGAGCTGACTGTCATCTGGAGGTGGAGGGGGTGGTGGATGGTGTGACAGTTAGGCGAGATGCCTGCCAAGCTGCAGACCACTGTTCAAGACCAACAAACAACACAACAGGTTGTGATTTAGCGAGTCATCACTTTGTTTCCAGCGACTTTGTAGCCACCAAGTGTGGGTATTTTTTAGTGACCCTTTGCTGCGTTTCAAGCAGGGATTGTGGCACTACAGTACAGTACATAGTATTTATGTCACACACCAGCATTTCTAAAGTGACATAATATATGAGCTAATTTTCATAAATGAATGGTGTGTCATCTCGGTGTGATGCCTACCAAGCTGCCGAACATTGTTCAAGGCCACCAAACATGGGTGGTTTTTAGGGACCCGACGCTGTTAATCCAGCGAGGATAGCGCCATGAAAAGCGGATGTTTCTTACTGAGACATTGCTGCTTTTCCAGGCGGGATTGTGTCCCTAAAACCAGGTATTTTGAGCCAGAACATGATCTTTTCCTTACTATAACTGAGTGGTTTTGTGCCTTAACATAACCACGTCAACCATTGAGACATAAAGAAATGTAAACTCTGGAGTTGTTTAATATTGAAGTATTCTTATAACCCAGTTGACAGAACAAATATAGGCAGTGCATGTTTCTGCAAACAATGGATATGTCACATTTGCACATTATTATGTAGCAGACACAATGAAACTATGAACATATTTCTAACACCTGCTTTTGTTGGTCTTGAACGGTGTTGTGCAGCTTGGCAGCTATCTCACTGACGCCATTCACCATCCCCTCCACCTCCAGATGACAAAGTTTGCTCATATATGTGTAATCAGAACGACATCACATTGAAAAGTCGATGTGATATGTATGAAAAATGTAACACATTCGTGGTTTGCAGACATGAACAATGCCAACGTTTTATTTTGGCTACTGGGCTGAAATCTGTCATCCTGTCCTCAGAACTCTAATTTCACCCTTCACAGGCAAAACTAATACAAAATCGTGACTGCATAATCATAAACACACTGCATCATTAATCATTAAAATATACTCTTACTCACTGGATTTTTGTGTTGATGTAATATTGGTTTTATTTTCATATTGGGCTGCAATGTAATGACCGCTACTGTTCATGTCACATTAACTACTATTAACATTAATGTATATATGTGCATATTAAGGCTGGAAACCACCAGAAAAAATGTTGGCAAACCTCAGATGCTTTACATTTGTATGCTATTATGTTGCAGATATGTTCAGTCTTTACGTTTCAACAGTGCTGTGGTTAGAATGTGGTTAGGTTCAGGCACAAAAAACACTTGGTTATGTGTAGTAAAAGATCATGTTTGGGCTTTCAAAAAAAAGAAAACATCTGGGGACATAATCCCACCCGATGCAGCGATTTCTCAGTAAAAGACAACTGCATTACAGGCCTAAAAAGCTGAAGGAAACAGTGACAGGTTGCTACAAAACAACTACATTTGATGGCTAAAAAGCTGCTGGAAAAAACAGTTTTTTTTTCTGTTGGTCTAAGAAAGGATCATATTTTGGCCTGAAATATCTGATATTGAGGGCACAATTCCGGCAGGTAATGCAGCGTTGTCACGGTAAAAACACAACTGCATCTTGTGGAGGTAAAATGACGACAGGTCACTACAAAACATCCATGTTTGGCGCCTTAAAAGCTGCAGGAAACACAGTGATGTCCTGCTAAAAAAGAACCAGTTTTGTTGTTTGTTGATCTCAAACAGTGGTCTGCACTTTGGCAGGTGTGTGGCCGAGGTGTCATGCCATCCATCATCGCCTCCACCTCAGGATGATAGTCAGCTCATGTACTTCATCACTTTACAAACAATATGATACGTATAAAAAGTGCAAGTGTAAGCACATCTCCACTGTTCTTCTCTGGCGACTGGACTGGGGCTGCATGATAAAAAATGATGTTTTAAAAAGCGGGAATGGTACTTTTTTCCTTTCATTTTAAAATGTCAATGATGTGACTTTTTATTCGGTTCTGTACCAACCCAGCATGTTCACTTATTTTTTATAAAGATATTTTTTGGGGCTTTTTAGCCTTTAATGGATAGGACAGACAAGTGTGAAGGGGGGAGAGAGAGTGGGAGTGACATGCAGCAAAGGGCCACAGGGTGGAGTCGAACCGGGGCCGCTGCGGCAACAGCCTTATACATGGGGCGCCTGCTCTACCACTAAGCCACCAGCGCCCCAGCATGTTCACTTATATCTGAAATATGGTTTGTTGTGCGGGGCATCTCTGTAGTACCACACTGCTGTATTTATAATGGCATGTTGTGACACATCTCCGATATGAATATTGCACTTGGCCCTGCCGCACTTTGGGTAACATTCTGATTAATTGTGCATATGTGTTTTGATATGTCTGAACAACACTTGTTAATCCTGAAGCCCTCTTTGTGCAAAAAAAAAACACAAAAACAAAATAGCGTCCAGGTGGTGTTAAGTGGCCATTAATCCCAGTTATGAGAGCAATCAAAGGGTGAAGTAAAACTCAAGCTGCTGGAGAGGTAGCTGTGAATAATACACACGCTCGTCTTTCTGTTAAACAGGTTATTTATTATTTACCAAGAGCCATTTGGCCATAATGCTCATAAACATCTAACTATGGAGGCTTCAGATGGATGATCTCACACAAACACAGCCACATTCAGGGAGACGCATTCGTCAACATGCACACACACGCACACAATTTTACATAATCATACAAAGAGAGCATGATTGATTCACCCCTCCCCCACGGTGGCTGTATGACTCTCTGACAGGGAGGACTGAGTCCAACACAAAGACTGATAAAACAAGGTAAATTAAAAACCGAGCTCAGGTATAGATTTTGCACCGAGGTCAATCTGCCAGACGCATCCTCCAGCACGCCGGCTCTGAGCTGAGGATAAAGGGAACAAACTGTTATTTTAGGACTGGCCTGCTCTAAATAGGAGGATTCAGTGCGACCGCTGCAGCAGCCGAGGCTGATATGAATTCCCAGAATGCTTGGCAAAGAAAAGATGGAAAAGGTCAGAGTCTGCATTCATCTTTTCAGCACACTTTTCTGCTCGCAGCATCACCTTTTCCTGCTTTTATTCCTCTGCGTCCTTGGCCTTTTTTCCACATCTCCCTGGGGTGAATAAATGGAATTGTGCCACGCGGTGCAGCTCAGCACTGATGACATTTTGTCATCTGCTGGTTTCACTCACACTGAACCATTGTCACTCATTACACGTGCCCGCACTGACAATACTGTTTATCCAGAACAATTAAAATGCTGTTTATTCAAAAGACTGCACGTGAGTCAAACAAATGTTATTAAGGTTCAACATGATTTAAATAGAGCGTATAAACAGCGAGCCGAAGCTAGTGGGGGATTATATTAGTTTACCCTTGTAAATGCTGTTTTTAATGGGTGAGAGAGCGAGGTTAGTAATTCACCAAACAAGCCATTATTGAGGCTCTGTCTCATTTCCTCATGCGAGAGCTGCTCCCTGAGTCATCATCTTATCTTTGCCCGATCCTCTCCAGCACCTCACCCACTCAGGATTATGACAGCTCTGGATGGGCTGCTGAGAGGATCATTTCTCCCACACACTCTTTTGCTTTATCTACACTATCTACTGGCGCAGAACGACTCATAGAGGCACGACAAACACCTGCCATCACTGTATGTGTATGCAATTAAGCATCATCAACAACACAGGGTGTGTGTGTGTGTGTGTGTGTTGGGCTGCGGGTGCTAATTTAAATGTCAAGTCTTTTGTGGATTTTGAATAAAGCAAACTTCCAAATTAAAATATAGTTCAGTCATTAATTTCTATGGTTTTCACACATTAAAGGTTAATTAGTTTGGTTTTTCTTTTTTCTTCGACATTATTGCAGAATTGGGAGCACTGTTCACCTGACCCCAAACAAATAAATACTGTGCTGCTGTTGCAAAGTAGCTCCCATTAAAAAATTGCACAGGCGTAAGAGAAGATATATTGTACTTGAGTTTAGGGCTGCAACTAAGTTCCTTACTGATTAATCCGTACATAATGTTCTTGATTGTTTTGGTCTACACAACTTTAGAAAACAGTGAGAACAGCCTGTTACAATATTGTAGAGCCTACAGTGCCTCAGTCGACTAACAGAAAATTAATCTGCAACTACTGTGAGCATTGAATAATTTTAAAATATTTTTTCAAGCAAAAAAAGCCACACATTTTCTGGTTTCATGCTTGTCAAATGTGAGAGTTTGATGCCTCTCTTTGTTTTTCATTATAAAACAAATGTCACATTTGAAGACGTCACCTTGACTCCAGGAGATTACACAGAGCATGACTCACTTTTTTATAATGTTTTTTGACAAAACAATATGTCGATTAATCCAGAAAATAACTGGCAGTTTAATCGATAATAAAAGTAATCGTGAGTTTCAACCCTAGTCTTGCTTTGTCCACCCAACATTTACAAACCCCAAAACATTAAATTGACTATAATGCAAGACCAAGGAAAGCAACAACATGGTAATATTACAATGACAAAACTGACTGTCAATATAGTTGCAGAATAATTTTCTGTCAATTGAATAATCATTTAATTGACTAATTGTTGCAGTTCTGCTTGTGTTAGCTACGTTAAAAGGCAAGCAAAAGTTCAGTATTTTTCAAGCTGGACCCCATTTTGCTATGTTTTTGTGTGTAAGTGACTAATGGGAACAACCATGTTGTAATTCAGTTTTGAGAGAGAGAGCGCGCTGCAGCCGGCAGCGGCAAAACAGGCTGCAACATAACCACTCGGGGCATGTTCGCAACATTAAAGTACAGCCACTAAAAGTGTTTGTTTTTGCTAGTCAGGCTCAGATTGTTATTTTTTGTGTGTGAGAATATTATGGAAAGGATCTCTGCAGAGCTTT
This sequence comes from Epinephelus moara, assembly GCF_006386435.1. NCBI lineage: Eukaryota > Metazoa > Chordata > Actinopteri > Perciformes > Serranidae > Epinephelus > Epinephelus moara. The sequence continues at coordinate 19,545,859 of NC_065508.1, read as the reverse complement.
TTTTAATTTATTTTTATTTATTTATTTTTTAAATAAAACCCAACACACTATTTAAATAAACAGTCATTTCAGCATGTATAGAAGCAGCTTATTTTCACATCTAACTGGGTGAATTCAGGGTTAATTTTAACTAAAGCAGAATTGGTAATTATTGGACCTATGGCAACTTTAGGCCCTGACAATCCAGGCAGACAGTTGGCCTTTGCTCAATGTCTGCCCGTTGGCAAGCGTCTGTGACCCTAATTTTTGTGTGTCCCATACTGTTGGCACTAGTCGGCCTTTGGCGGCTGTTTTTCCAGCCCATTCAGGATGTTGAATCGGCACCGAGGCAGGCAGAGCACTTGAGAGGAAGCACTCTGATGGGTGGTTCAGCTCCATGCACAGTGAGGAAAGCAAACAAACGGCGCAAGTCAAGAGGGAGTGAACTCAAAGAAGATCGTGTTTTTAGCCGTTGAGCTCTTTTTTTTTTAAAATGACATTTTTGGGGGGCTTGTTAGCTTTTAATGGATAGGACAGACAAGTGTGAGGGGGGGAGAGAGAGAGAGGGAGTGACATGCAGCAAAGGGCCACAGGCTGGAGTCGAACCCGGGCTGCTGCGGCAACAGCCTTGTACATGGGGCACCTGCTCTACCACTAAGCCACCGGCGCCCCACAGCCATTGAGCTCTTTAGAAGAAACAGTTTGTAATTGTTTGTGTTATTGTTTGCTCGCACATGGTATTTATTATTTGTTCTTTTTTAAACATCCTGTTGTGTTTTTAATGTGCTAACTGGCTAACTAGCGTCTTGAATCTGAACACATGAATGAACGAATGAATGAATGGACACAGAATGACTGCATCAAGGAACACTACTATTTTTGTAAGATGTGCTCTCTTTTACTATTTATTTAACTTATTGTTCCTACGTGCCTACTTGCACTGTTATACATATTGTAAAACATTTTTACATGTGTAATGGTGTATTGTGTTGTGTGTCTGTCTGCACCTTTGATTTCTGAGAGAAGCAAAAGACTCATTTCAGTTGAGGTGGACAATAAAGTTATCTGTCTGTCTGTCTTCTGGTTTCCCTTTTTGAATGACAAATACAGACTGCCACCACCTACTGGTATGGAAAGCTATTTCCTCTCATGCAGGCGCAGAACATGTGCTAGTTAGCTGTTGGTCTTTAGTCTTTGCAGTGTATTCAAGTAAAATGTTTTGGCTGAGACACAGGTGACGTGAGGCGATGCAACAATCAGGGTCCATCGCCACTACTTCTTTGATTTCGGTTTGGTGTGTGGGGCCTTTTGAACAAGGTGTGTTCTATGATGATAACATTTCTGTTCATTTAAATGGAGTTTGGTGGGTTTGGTGAAAGCAATATTGGGGCTGTTTCTGGTTAAACTAAAAGGATCTTACTCTTGATCAAAAAGTCTGTCTCTGTAGGGATCCTTTCCATAATGTTATCAAACACTTAGAATAACAATCGGAGCCTGTCAGTGGCAAAAACAAGCACTTTCAGTGGATGTGAAATGCCGGTGTGGACAAACCCTGAGTGGTTACATTGCAGCCTGTTTTGCCGCTCACTTAATAATAGACCAATTGAAAAACATAGTGTCAATTAGTCATGAAGATACTGATACAGCTGCTCAAGGCGGTGCTACTTGTAACTACTTTATATACAGTTAGCTAGTTAAGTGTTGCGGTTTCAAATTTCAATTTGAATAAACAAACCTGGAGAAAGGTAAAGAGATGGTGTGTGTTTACTGAAGAGAGAATAGGGTAGGATGTGTGTGTTTATTGGTTCTCCGGAGTCAGCACGGCAGATGGTTTTGTGTTGAGGGTGTGTTGGCCGCAGCAGCTGCTCTCACTGCGCCTCTCTCCATTCTTCTCACCCTCACCCTCACGCCCACACACACACACACACACACACACACACACACATAAACACACAAGGCGCTCCTGAAAAGTACACTAGGATCACCTGATGGAACTAGACACTGATCCCCTCCATTATTCATGAGCTGACCGAGAGCAGCTACATGACCACCCTAATATGCTGTAAATTCCTAACACAGCGCTCTCCTGGCGTCTGCCACTTTCTCTCCCTCTCAACGGGTTCTCCTGTGATTTCGCACACGCCCCAACACTTTGTCAAACAGAAAACACCATGCAGCCTATGACATCATTCTGAAATTATGAGGGGAAAAAGCTCAGCGATGAGCAGAGTGAGTGCAGGAATAAAAATGAAGTGTTTTCTCCCTCCCCCCGCCCCTCTTTGTCTCCCTCTTCCCCTCCCCTTCACCTCTCCTCTGAGGAAGAACTTCAAAGCAGCTCTGAAGTCAGTGGGATAGAGGAAGGGGATCCCAAGGGGACAGTGCCACACACACACACATACACACGCACACAGAGTATACACACACACACACACACACACACAGCCCAAAGATGGCTAACAAGCAGTCAAACAGTGCCCTTTGAGGAGTAACTGGGTGACAGCTTCAAACGGGCCCGGCTCGAAAAGAGCGCGGCCGTTTCTCATGACTGTATTGACTTCAATAATGCCGTTTCATGTGCCTGTTTTATCACGAATCTCTTGCACAAACACACACACCAGCGTGCACATGCACATGAACTCCAGATCTGACAGAAAACACGTCTGGTAGAGAAAGATGCACAGCTTTTAATGGATAATAAGGCTAATATTTAATTGAGTAAGAATAGATCTGAGGAAACGACTGAATAAAACATTCTCTGATTTAACAATTACCACTGTGCAAAGGACAAAGTTCATTAGAAGCAGGCCCCAAACGCCTGCACAAAAAAAAAATGTTAGGTTGAATTATTCAGTTTTTCGTCCTTGATGTAAATTTTATGTTATGTTTTTCTGCTTCTTGATGAGGATGAATCTGGGGCTAAGCTCGCTTTGATCAGGAGATGAAGAAGGGTTTCTCTTGATCTTCCAAGTTGCTTAAATGCTTCCCACAGTGGGAGGCTGACCCCAAACCTGAAGTTATTTTACTGACATACACGATCTAAATCTGAACCATCGAAAGAAAAACATAACCACCTCTGCATGTCGAGTCAAGTATGATTCAAGAGGATGTGAGGGGAAGAAGGGCTCTGAGCAGATGAGCTGGGGCTAATCTTGGCATCTCTATCCCCCATACAGGAGATTCACAGTCTGATTTGGTTATCAAGATGAGTCACACTCTATAGCAGGAGTCTTCCAACAGTGAGACGCACCTCCCGAGGGAGAGATGTGAGGCAGAGATACTGTGTGAGGTGAAAGGAAACAGGTGTATGCCCGTGTTCTAAACACAACTTAAGTTAGTTATTGTTTGGTCCGCTGGTATCGCCCACTCACCAACACTCTCAGCAGTTGCAGCTGTGACACGCAGCTCAGAGGCAATTACCTTAAAACCTTTAGCATCTTTCTGCTGCATTTCGTGTCACAAGCAGCACTCTTCACAGAGTCACACCTCAGTCTAAATACATTGCTTATAACTCCTCAACTAAACCAATCCCCAGAATAAATGCTGGGATTAACATGTGGTTAGGTTGAGGCACAGAAAACACTTGGTTAGGGTCAGGAAAAGATTATGTTTTGGTTTAAAATACCCATTGTGGTGGACATGTCCTGAACTAGGGATGCATGATAATATCGCCATGTCATTGGTATTAGCCGATATTGGCTTAAAAATGAAATACTGGAGTCAGCCAACACACTGATAACACCGGTGCATCATCAGAATCGGTCAACATGCTTTTTCTTAATTTGCACAATGAATACATATCATATATATTGAAAAGTATTGTATTTCATGTCTCCATCTGCTGCTGGGCCATCACGATACGACTATGCATGCAAAATGTGATGTTAATTCCACTACAGAGAAGTCTTGATGATAACTAAAACTAGGTAGAGAAACAAGAGGATATATCAATATGGAAATCTATTCTTGCTCAAATGAGTTGTTAGATATCGGCATATTGGCAAAAAATCCCAAATTGTGCATCCGTATCCTGAACTGTTGCCAAAAACACCTGCTTTTGTTGAAACAAAAATGGCTTGATGTGTCTCAAACTGTTATGAAAAAGTACCTGCATTTGTTGCCACAAACACTGCTGGAAATGTCCTGAACTGTAGTTAAAAAATACCCACTTTCATTGCTATAAACATGGCTAGGAATTTCTTGAATTCTCGTTAAAAAAATATCCTCTTTTCCTGCTACAAATGCATCTGGAAATGTCCTGAACTGTCATTTAAAAACACCCGCTTTTGTTGCTGCGAAGATGGCTGGAAATGTCCTGAAGTCTTGTTAAACAATACCTGCCTTTGTTGGTACAAACACAGCTGGAAATGTCCCAAGTTCTCATTAAAAAATACCCGCTTCTGTTACTACAAACATGGCTTGACATGTCCCAAATGGTTGTTAAGAAATACATGCTTTTGTCACTACAAACACGGCCAGGAAATTCTCAAACTCTTGTCAAAAAATACCTGCTTTTGTAGCTACAAACATGGCTTAACATGTACCAGCTGTCGTTAAAAAAACATTCACTTTTGTCACTACAAACACAGCTGGAAATGCCCCAAACACTTACAAAATACGTGCTTTTGTTGCCACAATCACTGCTGGAAATGTCCTGAACTGTAGTTAAAAAATACCCACTTCTGTTGCTACAAACATGCCTAGGAATTTCTTGAATTCTTGTAAAAAAAAATAAAAAAATCTGCTTTTCTCGCTTCAAAAGCATCTGGAAATGTCCTGAGATGTCATTAAAAACACCTGCTTTTGTTGCTGCGAAGATGGCTGGAAATGTCGCAAAGTCTTGCTTAATAATACCTGCATTTGTTGCTACAAACACAGCTGGAAATGTCCCGTGTTCTTGACGTATACCTGCTGTCAATAAGGAACACTCACTTTTGTCACTACAAACACAGCTGGAAATGTTCTAAACATTCGTTACAAAATACTGGCTTTTGTTGCCACAAACACTGCTGGAAATGTTAACATATATATATATATAGAAATATCCACTTTTGCTGCTAAAAAAGTGTCTGGAAATTCCCTGAACTGTCATTAAAAAACACCTGCTTTTGTTGCTGCAACGATGGCTTGAAATGTCCCAAATAGTTGTTAAAAAACACCTTCTTTTGTCACTAATGACACGGCTGAGAGAACACCTGCTTTTGTTGCTACAAACGCGGCTTGACATGTACCGACTGTCCTTAAATAACATTCACTTTTGTTGCTGAAAATATGGCTGGACACGTCCCAAAGTGTCTGTACACTACAGGAGCTGCTAAAAGCTGATTGGCATATTAATGGTGCCAATTTGACAAAACATCAACAAATAGTGTGGCTCAAGTTGTAGCCCACAGCTAAGTCACTGAATCAGTGGACACATTCCTGTAGATGCGGTGTGAGCTACCTTCGAGGCACATTTATACAGAATGAGACAAAACAACAGTGAGTTGGTATTGCTTCACCGAGCATTGGAAAAACCCACACATGATGATACATGTGCTGTGTGAGAAATGGGATAAAACATCAAAAGGAAACTCCATCAAGAGCCAGAGGGAGTGTGTACCTGTTTGTGTGTGTGTGTTTGTGTGTCCTCAGAGGAGAAGGATTAAAAATGGACGTACTTTCACATGGGAAGAGTGGCGTGCTTTTGTCAGCCTGAGCACTGTGACACAGGCCACGTTGGGTTTGGGGATTTTCTTGCCGGGATAATTCATCTCAGGTAACCTCAGTGCTGCATTGTGCCTGTGAGTGAGTGGGCTGCTGCAGGTTCTGATGATGGCAACAACACGCCACAACAACAGCACATAGCTCGTCTCAAGGACCGCAACCAGTGTAGAGTGTAGAGGGTATCGATCTATATCAGATCAGGGTCTTATAGCAGCTGCTAATAATTCTTCAAGTACAAGATGGTTGGAGGTTACAGCATCAGGTATCTCCAGTAGTGGCTAAGGATAGACCGATACATCGGCCGGCCGATATATCGGGCTGATATTTGAGTTTTTTACTTGTATTGGCATTGGCCGATACGCGCGTGGGTTCGCGGATTTATTTTTCCCTGGCATGATTTACAGACAGGCATCCACGGGCAGCTCTGTGTTGCCGGAAGACCCTGCAGCGCACATGCAGCGAATCCTACTGTGTACAGTAGTTGTTGTTTTATTTATGCTTCAGCTTAAATATTTGTTTATTTTATAAAGACATTACTGGAAGATTTAAGAGCACTGAACTCTTTTTTTTATTTGAATGTATAATAATAATAATAATAATAATATTATACCTGTTCTACCTCAACTTTCCATCTTGTTTTAGTATTTTTTACTGTTCAATAAATGTTTCTTATTTTAAACTTGAGACCTGTAATATTTGTTATCATTGTGTCATTTTTTTGATGTAAATTGAGGGAGCAAAAGCAGTATCAGCCCCAAATATCGGCTCAAGAAAATCAGCAGTCCATAATCGGTCATCGGCTAAGGGTGATGGAAAAAAATCGGTATCGGCATCGGCCCTAAAAAATCCATATCGGTCTATCCCTAGTAGTGGCTGTTAGGATCCGAAGCTTCTGTAATATGAGGCAATCTTTTAATGGCAAGTATGAACAAGAGGGATGATTACAGCACCTGTTTTAATGTTCTTACGAGCACCAGATTATTGTTCTGAAACAAACCCAAAGTTTTGAATCTGTTTTTTAAGCTATAGTAAGTAAAATCATGACAGATTTATAAAAATATAATCAAATTGCAGCAACATAATCAGTGAAATAAAAAATTGGCATTGTAGGTTTCTGAAAATCATATGTCACATTTGTTCGTGTCATATGTGGCACATATGTTAAAACTTTACATTTCGGTATTATGTTGTGACAATGCTGTGTTTAACATGTGGTTAGACAAATAAAAAAATCACTAAGTGAGGGTTAGGAAAACATCACATTTTAGCTTAAAATACCGGCTTTTATTGCTACAAAACCAACTGGAAATGTCCCAAACTGTTGCTAAAAAACACCCACTTTTGTGCATGCATAAACGGCTGGAAATGTCATGAATTGTTGTTGAAAAATAACAGCTTTTTCTGCTACAAAAACCGCTACACATGTTTGAAACTGTCATACAAAACACACGACTTGTCACTAAAAACAAAGCTGGAAATGTCTAAAACTGTCTTTAAAAATCACCTGCTTTTTTGCTACAAACACAGCTGGACACATCCCCAACGCTTGTTAAACACACCCACTTTTGTCGCTACATAAATGGCTGGAAATGTCACGAATTGTTGTTAGAAAATACCTGCTTTTGTCATTACAAACACTACTGCAAATGTCCGCAACTGTCATTCAAAAACACCCACCTTGTAACTAAAAACTCAGCTGGAAATATCTTCAACCATCTTTAATTAACACCTGCTTTTGTAGCTACAAACACAGCTGCACATGACCCCAACCCTCATTTAAAAACACCCACTTTTGTCACTACAAACACAGCTTCAAATGTCCCAAACTGTCATTCAAAAACACGCTGGAAATATCCTAAACTGTCTTAAAAAACAAAAACAAAAAACAACTGCTTTTGTCGCTACAAACACAGCTAGAAATGTCCCAAACTGCTGCATGATAGCGGTCTTGCCTCTGCCATCCATCATCCCCTCCTCCTCCCACTAAGAAAATCAGCTCATACACATGTATTCTGAACTATGTCAAACATGAAAAGCACAAATGTAACATATCCGTGGTTTGAAGGAAGGAACAATGCCAACATTTATCCTAGAAACTGGACTGAGTTGGGATCAAGTTTAACAAGCTGTTTGGAATAAATAAAGTGACTTGTAAAAACTTAATTCCTCCAATTTTTATCTTACATTATGAAATGTTTACTGTAACCTTGTTGTAAATGCCAGGCCTGTCTTTAGTCAAGTTTTATTGGATTTTCTGCACAATGGAATTTGTTGACTTTATTTTAGCGGGATAACAGCAGGAGATCAGTTGGTTAAAACTTATTTGCTTTGTTCAATCATCTGTAAGAGATCACTTACAGCTCGCTATTATTGTAACCATCAATCATTAACATGCTGTGACTAAGTAACGAGAAACATACAGCGCTACAAATTGTTTGAGGAGGATAACAAACAATGGAACTTAAAGGAATACTTCACCCACAAAATGATCATTTGTATGTCAGTTACTCACCCCGTGTTAAGTTGAATTCTTTATGAAAACTTCCCGTTTTTTGTATCCCTCCATGGTGAACGAAGAATCCTAACATCTTTAGTGTTTGTTGGACCCATCCACCGCCACTCCCACCCACCCTATGTGGACTTTCGACGCTTAACTTTCGTTCTTGTTCCACCGCGTTTCCCCGTGACGCCGCAGAGCACTGTTAAACTATAACATAGTAACATGCCAACGGTAAAGGACGGCTTTTTTCATCAGTTTCTGATGCCGCAAGTCACTGCCCAAGCGCTGGATTCAGAGTGAGACCTGGTTGTACTCGGAGGTGGAAGTGTTTTATATTGTAACATTTAGAAAATGCACGTGTTTGGGAAGTGCTGAGCATAAGTTGTTTGAGAGTTTGTAATCAAATGTTTAGCTCCTGGTAAACGTGGACCCCTACGACTTAAATTCATCAAGAATTTTTTCTGTTTTTGGATTCTTCGTTCACCCTGAAGGTGTACAAGATAAATTAAGTTTTCTTCGCGAATTCAGGAAAACACTGGCAGGTAACTGATATACAAATTATCATTTTTTGGACAAAGTATAGCTTAAAAGGTTTTACTGGCAGTGCGGAGACGCCTGAGAAATATGGTTTCAATTAATTTTACAGCTTCTTTTTTATATGAAACACTTCAAATATCTTTGCACTAAATGCTGATGGGGTCTAATTTCACACGGTGGTGCAAGGCCTTTTCAGTCTCCTACTCTGTCCACTGTAAGAAGTGTGCTTCAAAAAATGGCACAAACACAACTTCCCTGAAAGCACGCTTCATGTCCACTCCACCCAAATGACACAGCAGCAAAACTTAACTCTTTAGCTAGAAATACTCCCTCTGCGGCCTTGGATTTGAGACAGAAACACAGACTGACAAGCCTGTTACATAAAACATAAAGGAATTACCACCTGCAGTGATGCCATACAGCCAAGCTCACTGAAGTGCAGATTCAAGGAGAATCAGAAAGTGATGTTTCAGGCTGATTTTCTGTCTCTTTGGCGTGGATTTCTTTGAGTGAGCAGAGACTCCCCTGCTGCGCTCTCACATTGCAGCAATTTGTGTGTTTGTTTTTTTAAAACACACTATTAGATCACGTTGTGAGACAATGTCTGGATATTAGTACTTGCCTGAAACACTTGATAAAAACGACCTCTCCATCCTTCCTCTGCCACCCCTTCAACTGTCCTTCCCCCCACCTCCCCTTGAGGCTTCACCAACAGCGGCTTCGCCCTTCAGGAGAGCTGAAGAGGAGGGAAGTAGGACAGGAGGAGGAGCAGTGAGAGGCTGCCAGCGGGATGAGAGGAAGGCATGCACTGACAGAGGCTGCATGTGGTGATCAGGGAAAGCAAAGAGATGCTGCAGAGTGGTGGAGGTGGAGGTGGTGGTGGCGGTGGTGTATCACTGCTCATCTAGGAACAATGTGAGTGTGGAGCAGGCAGGAGACAGATGCTTTGTGGAGAAAGAAACCGAGAGACAGACGGCGCGGGAAGATAGAGCAAGAGTGACTGACACTCCTCTCACACCTCTATGAGCAGCCACTTCCTAATACAAGCTAATCCCTCTATCAGCTTCTCACCTCACCTGGGCCTATCGCGCCAACAGCAGCGCTCCGACAAAATGGAAGACCGCTTTCCGAGATACACTCAGTTATTTTAGCTCAACCGGGCCGGCACCGTGGAGCTCAAATCGCATGCAGCTGAGTATTTGGTCAGCACTGTCACTGTCCTGTCACTCACACAGCTCCTGCTGACTTCCCTTTCTTACCCGAGCAGCATGTCACAAACTGAGCACTGATTACTGATTCACAGGGTGTTCATAAGGACTGAGACAAACAGCATGGACTGTGACTGTTGTCACACAGCTGTATATCGTAATGGAATTTGCAGCAGCGTGATGTGACTGTGAGTTTTTGTTATCAGACTGCGTTTAATGATTATTTGGGGATGAAATAGACTTTAATCAAACTTATTGTTTGTTTTTATTGATTCAGTCTCAACAATTTCTCAAGGTGACCCACCGACCAACACAGGCTGTCTCCGGGTATTAGACACTTAAATTTAATGCTTTTTACGACCTTTTCTAGATCATTTTTTAAGCAAATTTAAGACTGATTTTGGACAAATTATTTTCTTATATTCGAACATTGCAGGTTAGCATAAAGGTAAGTGTGTGGTTCCGTGCAGAGGCAGGCTTTAATATAGGAACATGGTTATTAGAGTGAGTTAGGTTGATCTACATTTAAGGTAAGTGTAAGTAGTAAAAAGACAGTATGAGGTTCAGTGGTGGGTTTAAAGACTCAGTTTCACACAGAGGAGTCTGACTCATTCTGACAAAAATAAATTAAAAGATGGATAAAATAAATTACATAAAATGTTTAAATTTTGCAAATTAAAATCTGATCATTTTTAAGGCCTGATATTTCTTTTTAAAAAAATAAATTTAAGATATTTTAAGACATTTTAAGGACCTACAGAAACCATGCAATGGTCCCAAATCCAAAAATATTTAGTTTACAATGATATAAAGGGAGAGAAAAAAATCTGAAAAGCTGGAAACATCACACATTTTGCATTTTTGCTTTGAAAAATGATTCAACAGATTATCAAAATATTTGCAAATAAATTTTCAGATTGACTAATGGATAAATGAACAAATCATTTCAGCTACAGCATCAACATTTGAGTAGGGCTGAGTATCGTTTTAAACATTACGACACCAGTATCTTTAAAGTGATACAGATTCCAAGAGAGTACTTCATCTGATACCTTTTTATACCACTAAATATGCTGTGCTCAATGTCACCACACCACAGACTGTATGGGTTGTAGCTGCTGCAGTAGTGGACCATTCACACGTCGCATTACATCAGAGAATGCTTGCATTGAGTGACTGCGAATAAAACCATACAAATAGTCAATTTTTTCAACATCTGGCTACAAAAAGGATCCAATACATGTATTCCTTTACTGTAGAATTTTACTACTTGGGTTATTACGTTTGATACCTTAAAAGGCGTCAAATACCGATCCATAGTCCAAATTATGATGCAGAGCAGAGCATCACAAGCAAAGTAAATCCTTGCATTATGAACTACACAGCCTAGACAGGACACTGCAGTCCATCAGGAGCAAAACCTCAAGCCACGAAAACACGTTACATTAACGCACATCTTTGACTATGATCCTAGTACATTGCACTTATTTGCGATACTGAGAACTTTGGACATTCCCTGATTGATATTCTTGCACATCCTGCACAAAACTGTTCAGCTTTCTCGTTCTGAAACAGCTATATTTGACATGTTTGTTCTGTTACAGGATTGTGTTTGAAGTAAGTTCTTGACTGTTGCAGTACTTTGTCTTTATTTCATGTCCTCTTAATATGTAACTGGATGTTTAATGTATGCAGCAAATTCAATTCAATTTTATTTAAAAGCCCCAATATCAGATATCAGGGCTTTGCAGCATATGACATCTCTCTGCCATTGGACCCTCGCAGCAGATAAGGTAAAACTCCCCCCAAAAAACCCTTTAACGGGAAACAAACAGAGCAAAGCAAATTCCTTGTGAGTGAAAACCTACTTATTCTGATTTCAGGAAGACTGCAGAAGCTGCCACAGCAAAGGAGTGAAATTACGCTCATTCTGAATCTTAAAAATGTGATATAGCCATGAACGCCTACAAGATCTGCTCTATCTATTTCTACGCAGATCAAAGTTTCAATGGCAGAAGCTGTGAGACATAATCCTCGGTGCACCGAGCTGACAACGCTGGAGGAAAGGATTCACACATTGTTAATAAAATCTGTCAACTGCTTCCCTTACAAACACATCAGCATCACAACAATGTGTGTGTGAGTCCTTAAAACTGGTCTACTGTGCTTAAAGTATTTTAAAATTTCTGCTGCTTTTTAGAGAATCCTATTCACTATAACTAACATTAATATATTTTAGGCAACACTATGAGTATAAATATATTCACTGCTGTGTGTGTAAACTGAGTGGAGGCGGTTAACCACACAACACAAGCCATTTAATTCACAAAACAACATGAGAGGAGTGTGTGTGGTGTTCAATGTCCCGCAGCCCGGACACACAGAGGAAATAAAGAAGCAGCAGCTGGTCACAGTGAAGCAGCGGAAATCGACGAGTTATAAAACAGCACCATCTGCAAAGCGAGGAGACGCTGCCCAGCGAGAACACCGTCTCCGGTACCGTGCAGCTCTCTGCTAATGAAGCGGCCCCGTTTCGCTCCAATAAACTGACCTCGGGATGAATATGTGAGACAGACACAACAAGAAGCTAACGTAAACACCGCCTTAATGCGCTCATACAGGATTAATGAAGCCAGAGAGGAAGAAGAAGACCGTTATTATCGCTGCCTTAAATAACTTGCGTCTTTTGGGAAACTCTTACCTTTCCTGTTGTCTTTCGCCTCGCCGGGTATTTAGTGTGTCTTCTGGGTGCTGATGTGGAGTCTTCTGTCCCTCCTCTTCAGCGTTAGCTAGCCCCGCTGCCTCTGCTCGGCTTGTGGTGCTGAAGTGGACAGCGCACTGAGGAGAGCTGGGGACAAAAACCCACACACACACTGCCGGAGCCGCCCGCAGCACAGCGCCCTCTGTCGGAGTGGAGGAGCGCCCGCAGCCTGCCGCCTGCAGCCACATGGAGCCAAGCGCACTGAGAGAGCGTCACCTAGCGTCGGCATTCACAACCTTTCTCTGTGTGACGCACCACAGCAAGGAAGTTCACTTTCTGTTATCATTTTAAAGGCAAATCCTGAGACACAATAAAATTTGCACCACAAATTCACCTGCGTCCACGGTGCATGATGGGAAAAGGTCTCCACACCAGCAACACCTGCAGCATACATAACACGTTTGGCCTTCCGTCGTTACAGAGAACTTTTTAACAGGGTGGAGCAGGAAAACAACCAATCAAATACATCAGCTCCACCCACACCAAGATGGGCTGGATGTTTGGTCATGTGGCTTCAGGCCAATCACATTCTTAAAATGGCGGAGGGGTACTACTGTAAAACTTCAAATTAAAGTCTAGTCCCAATTAAATTCCCAGTTAGTTTGACTACCCTGGTGTGGCTACACATTTTGACACATAAACACCTGTTACAATTAGACGCCTGGTCTGGTTGCCAAGCAGGTCATTTTTAAGGAAGTTCTTTGGATGTATACAGCTGGGTTGGGTGGCACGGTGATGTAGTGGTTAGCAGTATCGCCTCACACCAAGAGGGTTCCTGGTAAAATCCCAAGAGGGAGCCCTTCTGTGTGGAGTTTGCATGTCAGCCTGTGTTTTCTCCAGGTACTCCGGCTTCCTCCCACAGTCCAAAGACATGCAGGTTAATTGGTGACTCTAAATTGTCCTGTAGGTGTGAATGTGAGTGTGAATGGTTGTCTGTCTCTGTGTGTCAGCCCTGCGATAGTCTGCTTGGTAAATAAGAGACACAAAAATAAAGAGGTGACTCCTTAGCCCTGAAGCTGTCATAAAGTCAGAATATGTATCCATTCCCTGATAACCTGGTAAGTTATTCATATTCCATTAGTCCCTAAGGGTCCACCAATCAAAATAGTCTTAACGGTTTTTCATAAAAACAAAACCAAGTTGTGAAAATCGTTTTAACAAGATAAAGTGGTGTTGTGTCGGTATGCCAGGTGCTGTAATCCTCGGGGCCTTAAAGCAAGTGTCCTAACTCTGATGTGCTGTCTCTCAGAGCTAGATCAAATGAATGATTCATACTTGATACGTTATTCAAAGCCTAGTTTTTAAACAAGTAATATTCATACTGGTTTAAATAAACATTTTGATTGTGTTTCCAGAGTTGTTTACAGTGATTCCCAAACATTTTCCTTAAGAGACCTCTTCTCTATTATTGAATGAAGTGATGACCCCTGAATAAATGACCTTTTTTATTTTGGATATTTCATATGATATTAAATACAGGACAACTGCACCATAGCCCAAACAGTGAATTCAATATCTGCAGGAAGTTTGTGTAAACTAAGTGGCTTAATTTCAGCAGATTATTTCCTGTGATTGTTGCGACAGAGATTAATTTTCCTCATATTTCTAGGACCTTATTTATATGATTATCTGTCTGTATTATATTTATGTTTTATTTCTAACAATCGTACATATTTTTGACAAGTTCTTTACTTTTTTACTCACTGATGCTTTGACATTGTTCTATGAGCCCTTTGTTTGTTTCAAAGGTCCAGTGTGTAAGATTTGGGGGGATTTAGTGTCATCGAGCAGTGAGGATTGAAGATTGCAACCAGCAGAAACTTCTCTACATTCATGCAGTGTTCATTGTTCAGGAGGTTTTTACCAGGAGCCCAATTATGCACAGAGGTCTCTTCCTCTCTAAAACAATCAGACCTGCTGATTTAAACCGGTACTTGGTGGGTGACATGGAAACGCTAAAACTAGAACCAGTGTTTGGTTTGTTCTGTTCTGGGCTACTGTTTCTGCTAATATATCCTACACACTGGACCTTTAAGAAATTTAGGGAAAAAAAATTGGGCAGTGTTTCCCAGCCTTTTTCCTCAAAGGACCTCTTTTCTATCATTGTGTAAACTGATGACCCCTGATACTCAATGGATAACAGTAACAGTAGAGAACAACTGATAAACTGCAGAATTACTCCAAAACTGAGATGAGCTTTTCCGATATATTTAGGAACTTTTTTTATGATTCCCATGGGTGGATTATGAGATAGTGGGCCCCTGGGCACAGATATGCACAAGGCCCCACCACCTCTCCTACAGAGGGTCAAGACAAACAGACCTTGTCGTGGTATTGCTTCTTTTTTGTTGCTGTTGTTTGCGCCTCTTCCAAGTCACTCTGTATCCCTTTTAGATCATTTAGCGTCACTTTGATTTAATTTCGTCTTTTTTTTTATCGCTTTGGTCTCTTTGTAGTCATTTTGTGTCATTGTTTGGTTGTTTTGCATCTTTTTGTGGTTATTTTGTGTCTCTTTGCAGTGCCATTGCATCCGATTGTGGTCTTTTAAAGCCTCTTCCTGATCGTTACCTGTTGATGATGATGTTTTTCTTGATGATCTTGTGATTGCAACTACCGAGTTCATCCCATGATGCCATGTTGCCCAAAAACACATTTTCCCATAAACTTACATAGGAAAAAAAGACGTCTATAAATCAGTAGATGAATTTTTTTGAGCGTCACAATCCATGACTTGTTTCACAATCAGGATTTGATCCATTTGGTCCGATAAGATTTTGAAAGTCTAGAAAAGCTGCATGATTAAATAATTTCATCCCCATTCAAGTCATCAGAGGGCTAAACTGGAGGTTAGCCGCTGGGCTGGTGAAGTCTCTAGCGTGCTTGCCCCGGATGTCAGTCTTTTTTGACTACATGTGCCACTGAGCAACTTTCATTGTATTGAACGCTGTATTGAGTTCTCTTCATACATCCATGCACACTTGACACATGGGAGAAGTTCTAACTGGTTGCTATGTGCAACCTCAGTGCTCTAGATGTTACTAAATCCTACACCAGACCTTTAAGATCCACTTAATATTCTGAAATAACCCCTGTCACTTAAAGCTATTCAGGTTCTCTTCCTTGTTTCTAATACTGGCACAGTGTAAGGTAGGTGTGAGGTGAACTGAAGGCAGTAATATGCACAGTAAAGTTAACCTGAGATGTGAAAGGAATGAGAATAAATGCAGTCGTCAGTTGATGTAACCAAATTATTTAAATTAAACACAATGATTTTACGTCTGAGAAATAACTACATGTGTACAGAACATTATGCTTTCATTAGAATTTAAGCACAGATCACATGTAGCTCCTGTGATTTTTGGGTGAACTGGGATACATTCTTTCTGCAGCTGGTGAGTTTTATTGGAATGTGATTATGCATTATTAAAAGTCTCTGAGTCTTTTTCAATCTTTCCATCGGCCCTCCTCTGACTCGTGGTCTCCTGTGCGTTTCCACTGAGTGTTCGTCAGGGTCACATGGGGTGTACGTTGTCCCGGGTGGCAAGCTGTAAGGAGTGGTGCAGGGCAGCGGCAGCAGCGGGGTCGCCCTGGGTGACAGCGACGGCGGCCTGCTCCGGCAGGAGGCTGGGGTCTGTCAGGATGGCCGTGGTGGTACTCAGGAGGCGGAGTGAACTCAGAACCACTGAGGGGGCACACAGAGAGACACAGATTACAGATAATGTGACAGAGCAGCTGGAAACATATGGAATGATCGCAGTACTATCAAACTATACGTTTAGAGTAGTGGTTCTCAACTGGTGGGTCGGGACCCAAAAGTGGGTGGCGGGGTCATTTTGACTGAGTTTGGGATTCACAGATCTTTTGTGAAATATTGTCACTTTTTTTCTAAAAATTTTACAACTTTTTTCTAAAAATTTTACAACTTTTTTCTCAAAATTTTACAACTTTTTTCTAAAAATTTGATGACCTTTTCTTAGTTTTGCGATTTTTGTCTCAAAATTGAATGATTTTTCCTTGAAATCGTACTTTTTTTCTCAAAATTTTATGATTTCTTTCTCAAAATATTACGACTTTTTTCTAAAAAATTCTTTTTGCAAAATATTGCAATTTTGTTCATGTAATTTTACAACTTCTTTTCTAAAAATATTTTCTAGAAATTCTCAAAATGTTAGTCTGTATATTACATACAATAGTCAATGCAAAGATGATGAACAGACACGAATACGTGCCAAAAGACTACTGTATTTCATGAAAAAAGCCATAAAATTTCAAGGAGGTGTCTGTGAAATAGATTTGAGCAGAGAGTCAAAAATTTGGGTCACGACTTAATGACTGAGAAAAAATGTGGGTCCTGAGGATATACCAATTGAGGAGAACCACTGGTTTAGAGGAAGCAGCTGGACTCACTGGGTCTTAGGGCAGGCAGGGAACAGTGTTGGTCCAGCCAGGACAGAGTGGACCGACACAGGTCCTCCACACTGGCAGTGGACACCATTCCATTATAGGACTCAAACAGCGGCTCGATGATGATACTGAACTGACAGTGAGTTGAGGAAAAATGTCGATGTGACACATCAGAGTTCTTGTTTTTCTAACGTTACTGAATTGATAATGAAGCATTGCACAGTGTCTTAAATTACAGTCCTCCTTCCTCTGTTTATCACTAGAATAAATGTTGCCATTCTATGTTTCTGCAAACCATGGATATGTTAGGTTTGCACATTATTATGTAGCGAATACATTGAAACTTTACATCTAAACAACACTGTGGTTAATGTGTGGTTAGGTTTAGGCACATAAACACCTGGTTAAGGTTAGGAAAAGATCATGTTTTGGCTGATATACTTGTTTTTCAGGGCACAACCCCAGCAGGAAACGCGGTGATGTCTCTGTAAAAAACAGCCACATTTTGTAGCACTATCACCGCTTGAAAAACAACGACAGGTCACTACAAAACACGCATGTTTGGTGATTAAAAAGCTGCAGGAAACACAGTGATGTCTTGCTAAAAAAAGAGCCAGTTTTGTTGTTTGTTGGTCTCAAACAGTGGCCTGCAGTTTGGCAGGTGTCTGGCCGAGGTGTCACGCCATCCACCATCCCCTCCACATTCTGATGACAATGTCTGCTCACGTACTACGTCACTTTAAAAATGATTCGTAAGAGAAATGTAATGTATTTGTGGTTTGCAGAAACGTACTACACCATCATTTCCCTCTGGCAACTGGGCTGTTTTTGCCTAAAACATATTTATTTCTGTCTTTATTTTCAGTATAGTGATACCCCTATTGTTTTGTTGTTGTGTTTGATCATATTGTAGCATCATTTTTACCATCTTTGTTTTGAATTCTATCCTTTGCTCGTCTTCCCAGAGGCCACACAAAAACAACAGCAATAAAACAATTTAAAACCTAACAATATCAATAAAAAGAAAAGGCCAAACAAGCCAAATGTCTTTATCTTTGTATATCTAGTCCCTGTCGTTTTCTATATTTTCTTTGTGCAAATAAAGACAAAAAAGTGTCTTGGGTGATGTCCACAGCAAAGTGCTTCACTGTGTTTAAAAGCTGGTGTTATTCTACAGCTTCCTTGTTGTCAACAAGTCCCCAAGAAAAGAACAGAACCAAGTGTTACTACGTCTTTCTATACACTTCCCTATCCTCAGTCACAAGCCCATTGGTTCCTACAGCAGATATACACCTTTAAAACAGTTTTTTTTTAAAGTAAATGTTACTCGAAAAGGTTCTGGTGTTTCCCCCAGGCTCAAGAGTTTTTGGGATAACATTTCTAATTTTTACAGCAACATATACAGCACACAGATAATCCCCAACAGTCTCTCTGTGACTTTGGGTTGATCCAGCTACTCTTTGACTCTTCCCCCCTCAGCATTATAACAAGCCCTGATGTTTGGGATGGTCATAGAGAAAAGGGTTATCCTGAGAGAGTGGATATCAGTTTCCTCCTAAAAATGGCTAAATGACACCCCAAGTTTCTTAAGACCTGCGGACCCTTTACTAAACATATTAGGAGGAAGGGGTGTCGACCTGGGAGCTAATTGTTTTGTCTTCTCTAATAGTTATTTCAGTCTTAACACTGCACCTCAGTGGCTCATTGTTCTGGAGGCAGCACTAAACTAGTGTTCAATAAAGATAAAATAAGTCAGTTCTTTTTGTTGTATAGCGCTGTCCATGGAGAGGCAAAAAAAGTGAGCAGTGAGACATACATTACAGTAAACACTGCTGTTTTGACCCTCTGTAAAGAGAAAAGATTCTCTTAGAGAACTTTGTTTTTAATTCCTTTTATCAGCAGTGAGATAAATGCTCACCCTCCTGAGGGAGCAGAGAAAAAAACCTTAATATTCATGGAAAGAAAACACCCTCAAGGTGTTTTTGTGCACCACACAAGGATGATAAAATGGTAATCTGATCGTCTTATCTTCCTGCAAGATAAGGGCAGCAGTAACGGATTGGTGATCATTAGGGAAAGAGTTATGGATTAATATTACTTTTTTCATGCAACTGGAATTTGCCATACACAGGCATTTATTTGATCTGCCTGATTACACCAAGACGTCCCAGATGAATAATGTGCTTTGTATGAATTAGAACATTAGCATACTTATCTGTACAAAGACTAAGTTTTGGTCACTTACCGTCACATACTGCACCAAAGTAAAAGCTCCAATTCCCTGCTACACTTTAAAAACAGCATCCTTCTCTGTATGCTTGATGTAATTAGTTCATTTGGATTCAAAGAAAACGTTTAGGGAGAAAAACAAAATTTGGTATTCCCCCAAAGTCTGAAGAAGCCAGTTGATGCTGCAAAGTACTGACACATAAGAGCCCCACACACAGAAACAGATGGGCACATTTAGCACTCAGCACCGGAGTATTATTGTAGTCACATTATCTATGCAGAGGTTTTTAAGTTGTGTTTGTGGCAGTATGTTTATAATGACCTGATGACAGATTTACATTAATAAGGATACGATCCAGAACTTCCAGTTCTGCAGTGTCTGCGCCTGGACGTACTCTCTGAACTTCTGCCTCATGTGGTCAAAGCGCTGCCGTGTGATGGGCACGCCGGTGGCTGGTAGCTGCTGCTGGCACACACTGCATGAAGAGACACAAAGCAGTGTGGTGCATCTTCATATCAGCGGGGAGAGACCAATACTGATATTAAAGGATAAGTTCACAATTTTTCAAGTCTGTCTTAAATCAACTGTCTGGTGCCCATACGTACATTGAGACAAGGGATGTCAGCGATTAATTGTTAATCGATTAACCGCCAAGAATACTCTTAAGTTTGCACTGTGCACCACCCTGATCTGGTGGGAGCTAGCTTGCGGCAGCTTTTATTTGCTGATTACCTCTAGTAATGCTGTCCTGACCCAACAGCATTGCTGTGGAAACTTTGTTCCCACCCTCCAGTCTCCCCCCACATCACCCCAGTGAGTAAGCAGCTTCATTTAGCATTGCTGGCTATGTTGTCACTCTGCACCATTAGCAGAGTTAGCACAGCTAGTGGTGCTAACATAATAAACAATGCTAAAAAGGGTTTAGTGGCTTAAAATACAGCCATTCAGTCACCGGGTAGATCTGTGGGGAAGACCAGAGATTGGCTACCGTCATTTCACAGTTACCAGCAGTAATTTGCTAATGAGCGGTGCCACTAGCTAGCTCCTGACGCAGGTGGTGCACAGTGCAGAACAGCTAGCTGACAGATGGAGACCGGATGATCAGTGGGCGCTATGTATCTGCATGCTGGCACGGCTAGTCGGCTGTCTGTCAGCAAAGCTAACAGAAAATAAAATAAAAAGCGAGACATTTACATCACAAAGCATTAAAATGTCACCACCTCTAAATGGACAACACTTTCAATGGAAGTTGTGGGCAAAATCCACAGAATCTATCCTTTTAATGAAACCTCAAGATCACCTCTGTATAACAATAAATCAAAATATCCATCCAATCCTATCCTGCATACTTCACATGCCTACACGTGCACACACACCATAGACTGTATAAAATAATGAACGTAGCCACTGTGGACTTTTGTTTTGAACAAGCCCCAGGACTTTGAAGCCAATTTTACATTGTATTCAGAAGCGGAACTACACTGTCAGGGTTTGTCATGTGATGCCATGGGGCTCAAAAAGACTTTTCCCCATTGATTTACATTGTGAAAAAGACATCACAACCCCTGCAAATGACTTGTTTTACTATCAGCATTTGATCCATTTGGTCCAATAACATTTAGAAAGTCTAGAAGAGCTGTATGACGAAATTATTTTATCCCCATTCAAATTAGCAGAGTGCTTAACCAGAAATTAGCCGTTTAGCCGGCGAAAGTTAGCCGCTCGGCTGCACTCCGCTGCCATAAGTCTTTAATGTGCCTGCTCTTTGGGCCCTATGATGTGGAAGAGTCGGGTAATTTCATACAGCTGAAATAGAGCGTTTTTGGCTTCATGCAAAACTTTCATTGGAATGAGCAGTGGCCCACCTCCAATGCTGTACCTAGGTCTCTTAATGTATCCATGGTTTTGAAGCCTCGAGTTTTGCATTGTTGCCATCCTGGATACTCTGTGAATCTGGGGTTGCGTCATGGTTATGTTAGCTACCCAACATTTTTGCTATGGTAGCAGCTTCTTAACGGATGGCACCCACACGTCACTAAGGCAGCCACACTCTTAATAATGCATAACTTAAAGCCTTAATTAAATTTAGGAAACAAGCTATAGAGATGAAAAACATTTTTTTTACCAGGCTGTAAACATGTTTATTTCTGCTGTATAGCTGGGCATTTTAACATGGGGGTCTAAGAGTACTGTCCCATTTCTAGAGCCAGTCTCAAGTGGCCATTTGTGGAACTGCAGTTTTTGGCACCTCTGCGTTGGCTTCAATTTTCAGTCCTGGGGTTTGCTGCTTGAAACACACACACTCACACACAGAAATCAAGGCTGGCAAAAAATCTCACTTGATAGCAGAGTTGAGGAGCTGGATCTCTTCTCTGAGTCTCTGAGCCTCGTCGTGCAGCTGAGCTCTCTCCTGCTGCATCTTACTGATGTATTCGGCGGTCTTCTGCAGCGTGGTGGCTTTACTGATCTGTGCCAGCAGACAGAGGGATCAACACATGTCAAAAATACAACACAGTTACTAACAAATACTCAGTATTACTGTGGTTGGTTCCTTATCTGCTCTTACATCTTATTCCAGTTAAACTGTGCATCAACTCAGCTGTTTTAGTGATACCCCTCCTCTTTCTAACGCAGCTGCATGTCGCCTAACAGTACCTTTATGCTTGGCTGAGAGCTGAGCGTTGTCACAAGGTTATGTAACGTGTCAAAACCCAGTTTGATGTTGAAGCGTCTCTTCTGCTCAGCTGAGATGTGAGTTATCCTCCTGGTCTCTGTTTGCTGTAGATAACATATGCAGTGTAGAATATGCACATCACACTTCACATTCTGAGTCAACAATCAGTTTCCTCTTCACTTGTATAGCAAAAACTTGATTATATTAATATAAAAAAACAACAGTCTGTCCTACCTTACTTGATTCTATCTTCCCATGTGCTGAGAAGCATGAGTGTGGGGAGTCAGGGTTTGGTGGTGACGTTTGGCCTGGATGTCCTGGAAAATTAACTAAAAGAAAGACAGATAATAAAATGTATTTGTTGTATCTGCAGGGAAACATAATGACCGCTACATGCACACAAGTTCTCATGCACAAATCACTTATCAACAGCATACTTATATGCACCCAAACTCTCTTCATGTACATACTGTGATTTAAATGACAAAGTTATACAATATGCAATGGCTAGTGATGCTGGCATACTTGGATTTTAGTTTATATTTCTACAACAAGGTTTATTTGACTGACATTTTAGCCAGATTCACCCACAGTTAATGACAACGTAAAGAAGAAACCAAAATCGTCCAAGTGTTGTTGGAAGATACCAACATTTTAACACACACATTATGCTGTGTGATAATTACAGTCCCCAAACAAACACAAATTTGGCAAAGTGTTTTCAGACAAGTCAAAAATGTAACTGAAGACAAAAGGGAAAGTTTGTCAATTAAAACTTTATTTTTCTATTTCTCTTTCACTTGCTCATTTTAATTTCAACTCATTTCAATTCATTATCCTAATTGTTTGGCCTTGACATGCATTTAATCATTTATATACATGTATTCCCCATTTTCCTCACCACATTTCTAACATTTCTTATGCATATATGCTGATGAGATGTGCATCTTCATGGATGTCCAGAGCAGTGATTAGTCCATTAGGTTTATGAGTCAAAAAAATTAAGTTTTAATTTATCTTATCAGCTGATTGGTGAAAAGGGGAACAATTAAAAAGCTTTTTAGTTTTTTCATTCATTGATTGGAGGTTAAAAAATGTATAAAGATTTATGATTTTACACTCCATTTTAATATTTTGATTAACAATATAATCTATTCACGAACTAAAAAATGAATCATTATCTCTGCAGAGCTCATGTAGCCAGGCTTATTGTTTGGACTGGTCCAAAAACGTGCCCCTCTCACACATGCACATTAGTTGTTTGTAACTGCATATTCTCTTACTGCACAAGACCTTCACCTATGTTGTTGATATATGCACACACACAGCGTGGAGTACAATGACAAACTCAGCTGCATGTCCTTTAAAGGCACTGTATGTAATTCTGGGGAAAGACAGTTGATTGTTGCGTCTCATTCCCAGGTCGTCAAATGCTTACGCTTTGGGTTGGTGGTTCGGGCTGACTGCCAACTCAAAATGTTGGTATTTGACAACCTAGGAATGAAGCTGGAAGATCAGCAACGGGTCACTACAAAACACCCATGTTTGGTGCCAAAAAAGCCGCTGGAAAAACAGTGACAGGTTGTTACAAAACACCTATGTTAGTTGCCTAAAAAGCCCCTGGAGAAACAGTGACAGGTTGTTACAAAACACCCTTGTTTGGTGGCTAAAAAGCTGCTGGATAAACAATGAGGGGTTGCTACAAAACACTGATGTTTAGTGCCTAAAAAGCAGCTGGAAAAACAGTGAGGGGTTGCTACAAAACACCCTTGTTTGGTGCCTGAAAAGCTGCTGAAAAAAACAATAGCAGGTTGCTACAAAACAGCCTCATTTGGTGGCTAAAAGCTGCTGGATAAACAGTGATGAGTCGCTATAAAACATTGATGTTTGGAGCCAAAAAAGCCCCTGAAAAAAAACAGCAACAGGTTGCTACAAAACAGCCTCGTTTGGTGGCTAAAATGCTGCTGGATACACAGTGACAAGTCGCTACAAAACACCCATGTTTGGTGCCTGAAAGCACAGGAAAAAAAAGCTGTGATTTGCCAAATCACAAAGTCAGCTCATATACTACGTCGCTTTAGAAACCTTTGATACGATACATATGAAATGTGCAAATGTATTGTATCTGTGGTTTTCAGAAATGTACGATGCCCACATTTTTATCTGGCATCTGGGCAGAGAATGGAGCACTGGAGCCACTACTCTGTACCAGGGTTACATGATCGTACATCATGGTCTGAGCAGCGATCATGTTATCATTCACCAGTTAAAAGAAGATTTCTTGATTTCTCTGATCCCTAATTACATTTGTAAAAAGCAGGATGTTGTTTCACTGAGGCCACACCTGTTAAGCTGCTCCTGTCGGTGCCGTAGAGCTGCACAGGAGATAGTTTCTCAGTCTTGGGAATAAGGAGGGTGGTGCTGGGTTGTGTGGAGCTGTGGGAGAGCAGGGCGGAAACCGCTGAGCCTCTGGAGGTGCTGGCATGGGGTCCACTGTGACCCAGGGTGGCACTCTGGTTGTGAAGAGGTGTGAGCACTGGGATCCCTGCAGGCCAACCAGCTTCATGCTGCAGCTGTGATGACGTCTCTCCAACATGTGTGCTACTGCTTGACTGCTGAACAACACACAGTCTCTACTCAGAGGTGCCTTTTGAAAAATGTTTTTCTTCTAAAGAGAATGCTAGACAAGATTTCCTTAACTTTTCTTCTGACCTTATTAAAATCCAATATGTAGGCAAGTATTTACTCTATAACTCTTTCCTTTGCCACAAACTGAGCTCGCACATTTGATGATGGTGATGTTACATGTGTGTTTGGAGTCATACAAATGATAAAATATGATACATGATGATAAAACATGATAAAATACTTACTACTGGCAATAACAAATGGTAGAAAATGAAGGTACAAGTGAAAAGAACAAGAGTTTAGTCATCCTAATAAATAATTCCAAGGTAAAATAATGTAAATTGTTGAACCTGAACCATAACAGGCACTAGGTACCTGACTTTTTTGAAAACACACTCTTTTGCTATCTTGCAGACAGTAAAGCTCAGTGCAGACTAAAGATTCGTGATGAGACAAGTTTAAACTTGCAACTATTTGCATTGAGAAATGGTAAAGAAAAAGTAAATGGACTGCACTTGCATAGCACTTTTCTAGTCTTCTGACCACTCAAAGCACTGTTACACTACATCACATTCACACGCTGATGGTACAGCGATAAGAAGCTATTTGGGGTTCAGAATCTTGCCCAAGGATACTTCGACATGTGAACTAGAGGAATCAGGGATCGAACCGTCGATCTTCCGATGAGTAGACGACCTGCTCTACCTCTGAGTTACTGCTGCCCTTGTAACTGGTCTGGAACGTTCTAAAAACCTGCCAGTTCACACCAATGAGATGAAACAAGATGATTTATTGTCTACATAACAACAACTCTCGATGCTTCCTAACACATTACACGCACTCATGTGACATGCACCCATACAGCGAGCAGCATCAGCAGCCCATCATCAAACACCGACACACTTTGAGGATGGAGACCAACATATGCATCAACAGCAGGAATGTAAAGTGACAGACTTGGGCTTGGCGGGGATGAGGGGCTGTTGTCAGAACAACAAACCAACAACCGACTGGATGTTCAAACAAATGACGTGCCTTACAGTCTACATCCAGGCACTCACGACTTCACAAGCTTACTCACCGATGACTTTATCAGCCGGCCTGACTGAGCTGAGATGAGCCAAATCATACCACTGCAGCTTTTCTCTGCAATATTATAAAATGGTTGCATCTCGTCGCAAATCTTGGGTCAGAACTGAGCTTTAAATAAAACGCTTAATATCACTTTCATATCTGTACAAGACAAACTTCCTGGACTCCTAGGAGGTCATTATGGTCTGCCAAGAAACAGTTCAGTCCACAACCCCCCCGTTAAACCTCAATGTCTTGTTTTTACAGCTTTTTAAGGCAGTTATCAACTGAAATGAACCCTACACTTGTGATACTAAGAGACAGGCTCACCGATGAGCTGGGAGATGGTGACCTCTGACCTTTGACCGCCACAAGAGGAGCATCAAATCCTAGTGCTGGCTTCCCTGAAAGCACAAAAACCAACAGTGAGTTCATTTTTCCAGACAAAATCTGATGTTAAAGACAGAGCATGGGACGGATGTGACTCACGTTCACGGGTGCCGGAGGAGAGCAGCTTAGCCAGGCAGCTGGTGGGTGTGGGTGTGGTGGACGGGGGGACCATCGAGGGACTGACTGTCCTCACTCCCCCTGTCTTCTGCTTGTGCTTCCCTCTGACTCCTGTGACAGCCACCTGCTCCGGGACTGAGAAGCAGTGGGCCGCGGTGACGGAGGGCTGTGCTGCGTGGACCGGGTCAGACACAGTGGCTGAGTAACTGAGTGATTGGCAGGGAGTCAGGGGGTAAGTGTCCCCTGTGTGAGGGTAGCCATGAGCCTGGTGCACAGAGCCCTGGGCCCCCGTGGTGGAGGCGGTGTGAGTGATGACGGTGGGGGTCACGCTGGTTGTTGTGTAGTAACCAAACTTGTGGCAGGGTAGTGGGTAGAAAAAAGCGATACTCGAAGAGGGCGGCTGCTCGATGCTGGAGCTGAATGCTACAGAAACGGAAGGATCAGGGTATGACTGATGTCCATACGGCATGGCACCTGATGGGATGCTAGACGTGTTGTATTCACCACAATCCTGGCCCGGCCCGGTCTGGTCTAGCCTGGTGTTAGAGGAGGAGGGCTGACGCAAATTCTCAGATGACAGATTTGGCTGGAGAAGAAAGCATAAGATGAGATAACAAAGCTTCTCCTGGTTCATTATGTCGATTCTTGAGAAAACAAAACGCTGATTTTGCAAGACAACAAAATAATTCAAGAGAATAATCAAGAGAAAATAACTTCTGTTTTCTTGCAATCATGTGATAATTGCATTGTGGTCAAGTGAGCCATCATTTGAGGAAATCTCGGTAAAGTCAGCCGTCACTTGAATTTTGATGCTTCTCTATTCTTGGTGTTATGATAGAGATGCTTGGAGCAGCCAAAAAGGATGAAGAAAGACCACAGATCACATTTCGTAGGAGCCAGAATGTGTAATTAACCTCTGTTGTTTATTATTTGTTTAGGCTGCACACATTCTTTTGGTCACTTTCACTTCAGGTAATTGTACTTGTCACAGGGGTGGGTGTGGTTTCACATTATTTTACCTGTTCATTCACTGGTGTGGTGGCTTTTGGCTCAGATCATATCATTTAATCTCAGTTTGCTTTGGTTATCTCAGTTGTTTGTTTATCATATCACCATAAAACACATCTTTGGACTTCAGCATGGATTTTATTGAACGCGTCATAGTTACAAGCCTACTCAGCCTCTTAGCCGCTTTTTTTCATTGATACTAGTCACTACACATTTGATATGCCAAGCTAAAGCATCCTGTTGGACTTACACACATAACAAGGTCAGCATGGAAATGTTAAAAGATATATTTATAGTATCATATTTAAATAAAGGTAGCTCTAAATTTAAAATATCATCAATTAATTACCTTTGACCTGCCATAAAAACCTTTCCGACGTAGATTAGCTGAAATTTCCAATGGATCCCTGTACAGGACGAGCCTGACTAGGAACAGACAAAGGTTCATATGGCTTTACTGTACAGATTTTAAGAAATTTAAAGGAAAAGTCACCTCAACTTACACAATGTGTATAAAGCCTATGACTCTAAAAGTGTGCTTCCCCTATCTTCCCCCCTTCTCTGACCCTTGAGAGAGCCCGTCGTACCCGCATGAGTTGGGTACAGCTGCCGGCAGACACCTCATCTCTGCACTGACCGCGTATGACTTATGTATGTGTAAGTCTGATGGGATGCTCTAGCAGGGATTTGAGGGGTGCCCTGGGGGGCTGGCTTGCCCTCTTCTGCTGCGGCGTGGTGTCCAGCTGTCTTCTAGAGACCGTTAAACCCTGCTTAGGCATTCAAATTAAATACTTTAAACATCAAAATGCTGATCTTATACGTTATATTTGGTTATTTCCATTCTTTAAAAGTCACCAGAGTGCAGGAAACAAAGTCTATGAAACTCAATTTTTTCCTGGGAGAGACCCTCTGACCCCTCTTTTGTGTCAGAATCCTATTTTTGAGATCTCAAGGTCGGGAAGTATGGCTTTGTTAATCTCAAGATAACACAGTCGCTCTCGGCTTCTGTACAACAGCACTAATGGTTGCTAATGAAGTATTCCTGCAGTGTTACACGTCACAAATAGGAGGAGGAGCTGTTCACAGCGTCAGTACCTGAGCCAGCTGGGTGTCGATAAGTAGCTGAGGAGTTGTCACCACAGGGGAGGGAACTGGAGCGAACGCTGTGTTGGGTGAGCTCTCAAAATAGCCACAGTCAGCAAAACCAGTCTGCTCAGCGGGCTGGCCCCTGTAGTTCATAAAGATATCTGAGGAAAGAACGCACACTGTTAATCAGACTGTCAGGTGTGACAATAAAGACGATACACACACTAAAACAGGCCAAGAAAACTATCACATGGTTCTCAGCGAGAAGATTAGCTCTTAGTGCCTGTCCCTGGGTCTGATTCCCCGCCAAATCAGACTAAACAATCCATAGCATGCAGACTGAAGAGCCTACATTTACATTTCTAGTTAAAAGGAAGCAGGGGGAAAATTTTCTTTAGAGAATTTTGTAGTTATGGCTGAAACGGCTGCAGGATCAGCAAAGAGAAGACAAAAAGAATTCACCAAAGAGCAAAAACTAGCGGACATGGGGGATAACGATAGAGGACGGGCAGCAACACGAGTCAACGTGGTCGTTCACTTAACAGATGTAGAGAATTGCGAGACCTGGAAGAATTCAAAATCGCTAACCTCTTCCTCCTAGACAGGCCGGAGATATGTCTTTTTTAATCATAAAATACATTGTGAGACGTAGTTTCACGTCAATATATGAATTTACATTGTGCGTTTGCACCTGCTAGCTAGCTAGATCTTTATGACACGAGGCGAGGGGGCTCATGGAGACACTACCACTTTTGTCCACAGGGGCCGCCAAAATCAACACAAAATGAAAGTTCCTTTTTTAGGGACCTATCACTATGTTTCCTGTAGCTCTACAGCCTCTAAATGTGGGTGGTTTTTAGCAACCCATTGCTGTTTTTCCAGCGAGGACAGTAGCACAAAAAGTGGTATCTTTTTACCAAGACATCGCTGCTTTTCCAGCAGGGACTGTGCCCCCCAGTACCTGGTATTTTAAGCTAAAACGTGATCTTTTTCTAACCAGAATTAAGTGTTTTTTGTGCCTAAATCTAACCACATCTTAACCACAGTGTTATTGAATTGTAAAGTTTCAACATATCTGCCACATAATAACACTTGTGATATGCAGAAACATGCAATGGCAACATTTTTCCAGAGATTGGGTTGATTAATTTTTGCCACCTCAAATGACGTAACACCACAGGCACAAAATGCTTCCGTTTATGTAACAGATATGGCTGAAAGTCTCCTGGAATTACTACTGTCAGTCTGCTGTCTGATATCACAGTCATGGCTTCAGTTCAGTAATTCAAACAACAAAAACAAAAATATAAAAGCACAGAGCCAAAACATCAGACAAAATGCAGTGAGGCGCTCTGTATGAGGTGATCATTCAGCTTCATATCTGCCAGGTCACATATTTGTGGAGCCACACTGGCAACTGACTGTGCCAAGCTGCCATCTGTGATTAAAACTGTGTCTTCACATCTGACAGCACCGAAGTCAAACCAAGTTCTCAGCAGCTGGAGAGACAAATACGAACTCACTGGCTTCTGTCGATGAAACTTTGATTTCATGTCGTGAACACATAACAGTATTCAAAATCCAGTACAACACGAGCTCTGTGAACACACCGCAAAAAATTGTGACGCA
Organism: Epinephelus moara; assembly: GCF_006386435.1. NCBI lineage: Eukaryota > Metazoa > Chordata > Actinopteri > Perciformes > Serranidae > Epinephelus > Epinephelus moara. The sequence continues at coordinate 19,515,934 of NC_065508.1, read as the reverse complement.
GTCTGAAAGTACATACCAGCCTGTCTGTGTTTTCATCTCAGTGAGGAGAAACTAGTGGCATGCCTCAGAGAAGTGATCTGACTGTATTTCCATGTAAGAGAAGCAGTCTGCATAAATTAAACTCAAGGCCGTGTCGCTCTGACAGACACTCACTAGCTCTCTGGATCTTGTGACCAAAAGAGAGGCAGACAGCTGATCCCTGAGGCCCCTGCCAATGCTGTGAGAACAAACACCCCCCAACACACATACGCACACATATTACAGCAGTGGGCAGCAGGTTGTCTGTGGGTTACAAAGGCTGACTTGTAGCCACGGGGCTGCAGGACTGCTTCACTGAGAGCAACACAAAGGCCACAACAACCACAGCCATTGTGCCCCTGAGCAAAAAAATAAACTCTTCAGCTTTCTGTCTTTTTGCAGTCGAGCTGACTGGAAAGCAGCCATGGGTGAATTTCCCCACTGGGGATCAATTAAGGTGTATCTTAAAACTTTCCCTGCCTCTCAATAGCAATGAAACAGACAGTGCTGATAAAATCAGGATATGCTTTCTGCTAAGTCGTCCCTGAGCCACGGGGCCCTGATTTCAAAAGCTGCGTCTCCTTTAGTCTTCAGTGTGGACTTTGCAACAAACAGCAGACCTCTGCCCGAGGATCTCAAATTACGCAGAGGTTCACAAGGAATTAAAAGGTCTGAAATGTTTGTATCAATATAGGGTCAAGTTGCATAACACTGTTCTTCTGAAAAGCTATGCCAGTGTGCATCTCTCCTCACTCACTCACTCACTCACTCACTCACTCACTCACTCACTCACTCACTCACAGGTTCTCCATCTACACTCAGAGAGACACAGAGCTGCTCCTCTGTTAAATCTGTCTGTTATCAGTCAACAGTGTGACATCGATTTATATGTTGCACATGCTACGCTAAATCAGTCTGTGAGATGAATGTAATGGCCGCAGTAGCACATGTGCAATCCAGCTCTGCGCTGCATGTGTGGGAGACAGAGCTACTTGATTGTGTCAGGTGAGCGTTTGTTTGCTAGTTTGTGTGTGAGGTGGATCATAGCGCTGCGCCGTTCTTTTTGGTAGTTGTAGTCTATTGTGTGACGTGGAGGCAGCGCCTGGATGCAGGCGACAGATGGGTTTAAAAAAAGCAGCAGCAACACAGACTTTTCTTTTGCAAGACGAATATAAGGAGGACAAAGTGTCTCTTGCTCCTTCCCTCCCTCGGCCTCTCTGATGATGCTCTGTGCAGAAATAAGATTAATAACCTAAATAAATAAAAATATTTAAATAATTTTCCAGCACTAGAGCCATGAAAGGCCATGGAAAATGACTTTGCTCAAAATGAAGCTACAAATCTGCTTAGGTAACCATCAGAATGATCTTCTTCAGAGGTCATCAAGAGCTGATTTTAGAAGGAAATCCCACCATCTCACAGCCCATCCTTTTATTTCCCCTGGCCTCATAGCTAAATACATCCTCTTCCACTTCCCCATTCTCCAGGCTTCACCCTGCCTTTGCCCCCCATCTAACCTCTGAGGACCAAATAATATAGTGCAGACACAGCACATAAATGAAGGAGTGTCACTCGAGAACCGATTGTTTGATGCAAAAGCCATCTACAGTAGAAAAACAATTTACACATCAAAAATTCAAACCTCTGCATTAAGCAATTAAATCTTAAATTCAGATTGTAAGATTTAATTCTAGAATACATTACTTTGTTTTAATTTTTTTTGTCCATGGGGAAATACATGAGTCAGGATAAGAGCCTCGTTCTGTGGCTTGTCAGAATATAGACACTAAACTCTCAGGCTGAAAGGTTAATGATTAATGACCCATGTCTTATCGAGATCAGTTCACACGTCTTCTATCAACTATCAAATATATTTTTCTGCACTAAATCCAGCACACATGTGCCACAGTGATAGCTGAAACTGGATGGATACTCAGACACAAAATCAATCAGGGGTATTGACCTGCAGATAGACAGACAGACAGACAGATGGACAGGTAGAGAGTACCTGGTATATCCATGAAATCATCCAGGTTGGGCTGCAGTGGAGTCAGGCCTGGCTGGATCATATCAGCATTGCTGGTGTACGCTGAGGAGGAAGAGAACATCTTATATGAGTGAGTGAGTCTGTTAATGTGTCTGCCTTATTGTGAGTGCTTTCTTTCATCATAGGGAATTTCCTTATTTGTAGGGTGGCTTCCTTTGGCTGATTTGCTGACCCATGTGACCCATCAGCCACACCAAGTGTTAGAATATTAAAGCCCCTGAAAAAGTATTTTTTATATGACATTAAAACAATATAGTCGCAGATGTTAGCGTCGCCCTTGTTCCCTCAACAAAAAGCCAAGGTGTTATATTTTGTTGTAACTGTTTTAATCCTGTCATGCAGCTCACAGGCCACGAGGTGTCCATCCTTTTTTTTAAAAACACTTTCAATGATTTGATTTAGTTTTGAGACCAGTACAAAGTCACAGCTGAAATTCACCCAGAGTACTGACTACTCACTGTCGTGTCGGTCACTGGCCCAGGGACATGGCTGCTTTTGTGTCATGGTGAACAGGGTGTCGGAGATATCGGACAGGAGGCAGTCCAGGTCAAACATGTGGACCTCCGCCGGCGCAGCCTCAGGCTCCTGGTACATCTGATTGGACCATTTCTCCAGCTTGGCCTGGCAGATCTGACCCTGGAGCATATCAGATCCAAACACAAGGTCAACTTTTAGTGAACAATCAATCCCTGATCTATCCACTAGAGTGCTCCCTACAAACATGACTGAAAAGGCAAAGCGTGAAAGGTAATGATTTCCAAAAGCCTGTCCTGTTTTTTTGCACTAAGTTCAAGCTACAGCATACAGTATGGTTAGATATATTAGATACTAAGAAATGTTGGCATTGTACAGTACATCTCTTCAAACTACAGATATGTTGTATTTGCACCTTATATGTAGTGAATACATTGAAACTTCAACGCTGTGGTTAACGTGGTTTTGTTTAGGCACAAAAACTACTTGTTTATGGTTCAGAAAAGATCACATTTTGGCTTAAAATACCTAGTTTGGGTGCACAATCCCTGCTGGACAAGCAGCTATGTCTCAGTAAACAACAACCGCTTTTAATGGCACTATCCCTTTTGGAAAAACAGTGACTGGACGCTTCAAGACACCCACGCTTGGTGCCTAAAAAGCTGGCTGGAAACATAGTGACAACCATGTTTGGTGGCAAAAATCCACTGGAGACACTTTGACAGGTTGCGACAAAAAACCCATGTTTGGCGCCTAAAAGCCGCTGGAAACACAGCAACGGGTTGCTATAAAACACCCATGTTTGGTTTCTAAAAAGCTGCGGCAAACACGGTGACAGGTTGCTATAAAACACCCATGTTTGGTGCCTAAAAAGCTACAGGAAACACAATGAAAGGTTGCTACAAAACACCCGTGTTTGGTGCCTAAAAGCTGCTGGAACAACAGCAACGAGTTGCTAAAAAACCCACATTTGATTTCTAAAACCCTGCTGGAAACATAGACAGGTTGCTACAAAACATCCACGTTTAGGTCCTAAAAAGCTGCAGGAAACACAGTGACAGATTGCTACAAAACACCCACGTTTAGTGCCTAAAAAGCTATTGTAAAAGACAGAGACAGGTTGCTCCAAAAACTCCATGTTTAATTCCTAAAAAGCCGCAGAAAACACAGCAATAACTCATTAAATCACAACTGGTTTTGTTGTTTGTTGCTCTCAAACAGTGGTCTGCAGCTTGGCAGGCACATCACCCAGGTGTCAGACCATCCACCATCCGCTCCACCTCCCAGTGACAAAGTCAGCTCATATACCATGTCACTTTAGAAATGCTGATATGATCCGTAAGAAATGTGCAAATATAACATTCATGGTTTGCAGAAATGTACAATGCATACATTTTCTTCTGGTGATTGGGCTGGCAAAATAAGTGGATCCAGTTACCTGTAAAAATATGAAAATGCCAACTCACTGAAACACAATTTACATCCACAAACTAAAAAAAAAATTGCAGTTGCATGTCCTCCACTATCACATCAAGCACGACATGTAAGGCCAACATTTTCCAAGTACCCATTCTCTTCCTAAAACCCAGTAAAACACTCACAGAAAATGAAGCTCCAGACTGGCCCTTGTCTCTCTGTTTGAGCCACTTTGCTTCACCCTCTTCCTTCTTGTCTTTACCCTCCACTTCTAAGTCTGACGCCACATTTATAGGGAAGCCCAGATAGAGCCGGAAACTGTTTTGATTACGTCTAAGCAGACGACATCCCTTCTTACAATTTATTCATTTGCCTCTCAATTTGTTTTCTTTGAGGGAGAACATAAGTGCATGTGTGTGTGTGTGTGTTTGTGTGTGTGTGTGGGCTGTGCATGATGAAAAAGCAGTTTTGACATATTGTTCAAAAACACTAGCCTCTTACAGGTTATCATTATGTCGGCTTTGTTCATTTCTTTATTTTGATGTCTCACCATTTCAATAAGAGCAGCAGCCTTTTGTCCCTGACCTAATTCTGGCAGCCACACTCACGTGCAGGCAAACAAGAAGACCTGAGGCCCCAACTAACACACAGTGCTGCTGCCTCAGCCTCTATCACTTCCGATGGGCATTATTTACATTTTTTGAGGTGTTTCCTGCTACAAGGTGTTACAGTGCATGAAATATATTTTCATGTGAAATGATAGGATATGCAGAGGTGAAGGGAGATGACAAGACAATAAATAAAGTATGTAGAAATTAGATGTTGGATGAAACTAAATTACACAGGCAGAGATTTTTAATGCCAAACACCTCTTTTGGGGGACACATACATTCGTATTCACAAAGCCTCCTAGTCCTAAGAGCTGCTGCTAGTGACCAAATTCTAAGACAATTCTTAGAATTGTGAATTCTTCTTAAAATTTCCCCTTAAAATTTAGACTAGGTCCTTGTAAAGACAAAAGTTATTCACAGAGCATCTTAGACCTTAAAAGAGCTCCTAAGGTGAAAAACTGTTTGGAGCAGAGAGGATGACTCTTAAGAGGTTTAAGTGTTTCTTAAGCAGAGGAGAAAATAGTGGAAACACAAAGAGGTCAGAGAAATGTTCTCCAAATGTTTGATGACAGTGATTTAATGAGATGCTACAGATTAGATTGTGCAGGGATAATGTGTGGCTGATCTCATTAGGGATACACACACATTTCCCACCTAATGCGATAATGCCAGGAAAAAAAAAGTGATCACAACACTAAGATATTTGGAAAACCGGAAAAATGCAACAGTGCAGCAGTGTCCCTTCCATCAGCAATGATCACAGTAACAATGACAACACGTTCAAAGTCAGCAGGACATTTCATTGACACTGGGTGTCCACACCTTGCAGGCTCACAAAAGGGTGTGTCTGTGACAACCAATCACATCTGTTAAAAGCAAGCATCAGCCCTAGCGACGGGGTCAACCACACCTCCTCACTGAGATAAAATTTTCTGTCCCTTCCTTGCTCAGAGTTGCTCTGAGAACTTTCCTGAATCACTCCTAGGCTAGGACTCCTTACTAAAAATGTTTAGGCTAAGTTAGGAGCTCTCTGAGAGTGTTCTCAGAATGTTCGTGAATATGGCCCCTGAATTCTTCAGCTGACAACTTCAGCTGCGGAGATAACTGTGAAGGAAGTGAAACCTATGATCAGAACAGTCACTCTTATGACTCTTACTCAAACTGGGCTCATTCTATCGTGAATTAAATCCCCATTTTTCTGGGGACTCCCAGCAACTCCCTCAAGTCCCCAGGGGCCGTATTTACAAACATTCTGAGAGCACTCTCAGAGAGCTCCTAACTTAGCCTAAAAACTTTTAGTAAGGAGTCCTAGCTTAGGGGTGATTCAGGAAAGTTCTCAGAGCAACTCTGAGCAAGGAAGGGACAGAAACTTTTATCTTCATGAGGAGGTGTGGTTGACCCCATTGCTAGGGGTGATGCTTGCTTTTAACAGATGTGATTGGTTGTCACAGACACACCCCTTTGAGCCTGCAAGGTGTGGACACCCAGTGTCAATAAAATTAACTGCTGACAACATGAGACTTTGAAAGTGTTGTCACTGCTGATGGAAGGTTGAGACAGACCCAAGTCTTCACTGCTGCACTGCTGCATTTTTCCAGTTTTCCAAATATCTTACTGTTGATCTCTGTTGATTTTATTTCAGGTGTTATAGCATTAGGTGGGAATGTGTGCAAACCCCTAATGAGATTAACCACATATTATCCCTGCACAATCTAATCTGTAGTATTTCATTAACTCACTATCATACAGCATTTGGAGAATATTTCTCCTTCCTCTTTGTCTTTCTGCCATTTTCTCCTCTGATTAAGAAACTCTTGACTCTTTAAAGTCCTCCCTGCTCCTAACAGTTTTTCACCTTAGGAGCTCTGTTAAGGGCTAAGATGCTCTGTGAACTTTTATCTTAAAAAGAATTTCACTCGGGGCAGGTCTTAGCACTAGGAAGCTTTGTGAATATGGCCCCTGGTTGAGAACCACTGCTCTGGAGAACACGAATGTCTGCACAAGTTTTCATGGCAATTCATCCAATAGATGTTGAGATATTTCAGTCTGGACCAATGAGGTGGACTGACCAACATTTCCAGGGTCACACTGCTTGCATGGCTATAAAACAATGGTAATATTCTATCTAAATCAATATACAGACCTCTCATAGGTTGTGCAGTTCACTCCAGCTAAAGCACGGCTTTCCTGTTATTGCCTTTATTTATGACTTGATTTGGTAACTTATCAGAACTGTGTTTCACTTTAACTGAGTTTCAATATGAGGACTGACAGTATAGAATGCAATTTGTCTTGAAAGATGATGCCAAATGTTAAAGAGTCTGTGAAGAGAATGGAGCTGAGGCTAAAATTATACAGCCAATTGAATTTTCCACAGGACCACTGAGAGCTGAAACCTGATTTAAAGTATATGAAATAACACTAAAAACAACCCCTGGGTTTTACTGAGATGTTTGTCCAGCCAGTGGATGTAATCTGTTTAGAGAAAGGTGAGATAACGCTTTGAGAACACTGAGCATAAAAACCTGGTTTACTGATCTTTGACCTGTAAACTTAGTGCTGATATGTGCCCTGTGAAGTGCTGCACAATACATCAACAGTTTGGGCTGCAGACAGACAGTCGGATATTGTGTTTGACCTGAGTTAATACCTGGGCTTCCATCGACACAGTGCATCTGAGAGTGAATGAAATAATGATGCCAAAGGTGAATGAAGGAATAGTGGGCTGTGACTTGCAAGGGCACATGTCATATTCTCATGTGAATACTATCATGTATGAGGTGCTTCCCCAAGGTCCCTCCCTTTCTTTGCCTTCCTTCCACCTCCATGTTTATCTGCTGATGCTTTGTTTGTTGGTGCCACAGTGACGTCACTGTCATACTCGCTGCTCAGCGTTTACAAAACGCTGCTGGAAGTAGGTCAGATTTGATTAAATGGCATTAAATTCTGCAGCTATTTCACCTGAATAAAGATAAAGCCTGGAGGGGTGTAGGGTATTGTCGCTGCTGGAAATCAATATGTGTCAATTGCCTACAAGTGCCGGGCCATGACGCAAGTTGTTTTGCACGTTTCTGTTTTTCTTTTTTTCCATCCTCTCTGGTCAACAGAGGGAGGCTAAATCCACGTGCTAAAAATAGTTGCGTGGAGTCAAAAGTAAACAATGCTGGCAGGTCAGCGACACACACTAGAGCCTGGGTCAATCAGCCAAGGGGTCAAAATCAATATCTGTCTGCATTAGAGTTATTCCAAAACTTAAAGTAAGACATTAACAATTGAATAATACTAAAGCAGGACTTCTGTCATACCTCTTGTAGCATTGATAAAATATCATCCTTCTTTTTCTGAAGCTGCAAAAGAGAAGAAGAGAAACAGTGTAGTTATATCTGGTAATAAATGAGACTAATGCTGTGTATTAAATCACCTTAAATCAGATACTTGTATACTTTTGAGTGTATGAGCATGTTCACACTCAGAAGCATGGAGAAATGCAGCACACTGCGAGCACTCAGATGGTGCAATCATGACGGTTGCCTTTGTAGCAGAAGAGGTGGGACCACAAACATTTTAAATTTGTGAAATGTTGGCTGAGTATTACAGTGAACATTGTACAAATATATGTACATGTGTATTTTTCACCAACACCTCAACAATTTGCTACTGTATATGATAACGCGAATACTTACGTTAGCTTGCGAGCTAGCTAACAGCAGCACATTATATCATCAGGCACTGACATTACATGTGTTGTGGCGTTAGCTATACGATCTATGGGCGTAAGCTACATTTGGTGTTTACGCTTGTTGAATTGTCATCTTCACTGTAGCAGATTTTAGTTCTGGATTTGAGGTCAGATATTTGATAAGCTTCATAGTTGTTGAAACCTGCCATGCCAACACATTCATTTTTAATACAATAGGTAAATGAATACGAAAGACGCCAAGTAGTCAACATAAAGAGCAAGCATATATTTTGGAAAGTGACATTGTTGTCAAATGTTGGTAATAATGCTCCGCCCAGTTACAATTGGCTAAAAAGAAGAAAATCTGATCGATCTTGCAGTCGTCCTTTCCGTTAAGTACTCAACAGCCATGTTTGACTTGAAACAACACCTCCCTGTCAAAGTTTGCACTCTGTGCAAGTGTACTCAATAGGGTTACAATGGTATACCGGTTTCAGGGTATACCGTGATATTAAAATTGCCGGTTATGTGAACATTTGCTTGTCTATAATATTGGAAAAAAATGCAACTGGACAGAAAACTTTATCTTAGTTATATTCAAAAGTTAGACTTTTCACACATGCTTCCATTAAAAATGGTTTCAAGTTTCAAATATAGTAATAAAATGTTTGTTTAATCAAAAATAACCCTTACAACTATGCTCTGCTGGTATAATATTAACCATGGTCACCATCTTAGCTTAGCAATTTATATGCTAACATTGGCTAATTATGTGGACCTTAACACAAAGTAAAGCTAAGGCTAACAGGAATGTCAGTAGTTCTGCAGGTATTTGGTCATAAACTTGAATACTGGACAGTATTTGAATTTTGGCCTGATGATGGTGCTGAAAACGTTTTTAAAATTCATCATGAGGGGAACATGCCGATGGTTAATGTATTTACTTTTTTAGGAACTTTTGCCTGCGCCATCCGTTTTTTTTATTTCTATGAAAATGTTCATTAATGTACACTGTCCCCCTTGAGAAATAAATAAAATTGAAATTGAAATTAATATGAATGTCTGAACTAAATTTCATGGAAATCTATCCAACACTTGTTGAGACATTTCAGTCCGAAGCAAATATGTGAACCTTGTGGTCGGATCATGTGGTAACCATGAACATCTGTAAAAAGTTTAGTGCTGATCTGTCCAGTAGATGTGGAGATATTTCATGGGATAGGTGAAAACTCTGACCTGCTGATGGTGCTAATGGAAACATCAGGGGATCTCCAGAGTTATTAGAATTAATCCTCTAGTAACCCTAAATATCAGTAGCAAATTTTGCAGCAATCCTATCCATCCAACAATGTCAAGATATCTCTCTCAAAACCACAAATGTGAACCCTATTTGTAAAAAAGTCAGGGAATCTCCAAAGGAATTATCCTCTGGGAACCATGAATGCCTGTACCAACTTTCAGATCAACCAATAGTTGAGATTTTTCAGTCTGGAGCAACCAACAGCCATGCTGCTAGCATTGCTAAAAATATTATAGAGATAAAAAATGTGTTCTGTAAAAAAATAAATTAAAAAAAGAATGCTCACCCTCTTCTTATAGTAAATCCTCCACTTGTGATACTCCTTGATCACCACTTCAATCCTTCGCTTCCAGTAGCTGCCCTCTAATACAATGGCCTGTTGACATGATGCAAAAACACAAAGTACAAACCTTACATGTCTCGCCTCATCAGTGTACAATACAAAAATGTGAACTCAGCAATATAAACATTAATGTTTTAACTGAAATTGAAACAATGTGTTGTTGAAAAGAAAGTTAGTTTGTGCTTAAACAGCTCGATCGGATTAAAACACCTACAAGGTACTTCATTTTTGTGTTAATTTTGGCACCGCCTGTGGACAAAAGCGGTAGTGTTTCCATAAGCACCACCCCCTTGTGTTATCAAGATCTTGATCTGGTAGTGCCTGCATTTGTTTTCGAAGTCGGCATACCGACACACTGCCATTTTATCCTGTTAAAACAATACTCACAACTTGGATTCATTTTTATTTTTATTACGGACTAAAGGAATATAGTTAACTTACAGGTTAATCAAGGAATAGACACATAATTTGAGGTAGCTGGCAACCTGGTTTTATACATCCAAAGAACTTCTATTAAAAAATGAAGTGCTTGGCAACCAGACCAGGCCTCTAATTGAGACAGGCGTGTATTTGTCAAAATGTGTATTCTCTACAGAAAAATCTCCCCCTGCTTCCTTCTAACTGGCTAACGTACTACTCACTGCCAAACTCTGCCCGGGGACAGGCATTAAGAATATAGAAATACATGGTCTTCTCGCTGTTTATTTTGTTTACTTATGTAGGTCGTAAAGAGGCATCAGTATCAAATTGAGACTGTTTCAGTTAAAAACCTCCTTGTAGCCGCTTTAAAAATACATTCCGCTGTGACACAAATCACTCACTTCAGGCTTTCGATGTGCATCTGCCTCTGAGCCCTCCAGCGGCGTGACAAACCCACACGCTAGGTTCTTCCTCTTCTCAACATCTAAATACAGAAGACACAAATAAACATCAATAAGTAATAGTGGAGAGGTGTTAAAGATAATGATGGCAGAAGAGAGGTGGTGAAGAGCAGTGGACTCACACTGAATGAACCAAGCTCTCCAGATCGCGTTGTTCAGACGGATCTTATCTCTCCACAGCAACCGCAGACCCTTAAAGGACTTCCACTTTGGAGAGACTATCTTACCACTGCACAAAAAAACAAAATAAAATCCACACACAATTAATCTTAAAGTATACATTGGTATGGGAGCTGAGAAGGGCCATATTTGCCCTTTTTAATTACTTCATTATCTCGGCATAACAGTGCTTGTTTTCTCCTGACAACAGATTAATTTATGTTGATTCTCAAGAAAACAAAAGACTTGGGCATCATTCAGCCCAGTCGCCAAAAAATGTGTTTGTGCTGTATATTTCTGCAAACCACGGATGTTACATTTACACATTATAATGTAACAGATACACTGAAACTGAATGCTGTGGCTAACGTGTGGTCAGGTTTAACCACAAAAAACACTTTGCTATGGTTAGGAAAATATCATGTTTTGGCTTAAAGAAATCCTGCTTTTGGGGCCACAATTCCGACTGGAAAAGTAGCAATGTCACAGCGTTCCGTGCTACTATCCCTCCTGGAAAAACAGCGATACCTAAAAAGCCACTGGAAACACAGCGTTGTCTCGCTAAATCACAACTGGTTTTGTTGTTTGGTGGTCTCAGACAGTGGTCTTGGCAGGTGTCTTGCCTTGCTATCAACCATCCCCTCCACCTCACAGTGAAAAAGTCAGCTCATATACTACATCACTTTAGAAAGGTTGATATGATTCATATGAAACATGAAAATGTAACGTATTCACGATTTGCAGCAACGCACAATGCCAGCATTTTCTTAAGAAATCACAAGTTGTTTTCTTGTGATAAACCAGCTTTGTTATCTCAAGATACTGGCAAAACAACGCAAGCAGGGCTGTTCTTGGCATCTGTATATTTGTTTATGAAAAATGGGCAATGTTCATAAGGATTAAGGGCCCTGACACACCAGACCGACTGTCAGCCATCGGTCAATGTCAGTGAGTGAGTGAGCATCTGTCGTCTAGGTTTTTGTGGTGTGTCCCACACTGTTGGCCTTTGCCAGCTGTTTCTCAGCCGATACAGTGTGTTGAATGGGCATCGGAGACAGCAGAGCCCGTCGGTGAGTGAAACCCCTCTGACTGGCGGTCCAGCTCAGTACATGAGAGAAGAGACAGAAGCGAGGACAGCAAACAAACGACTAAAGTCAAGAGGGCACGAGGTTATAAAACTTGTTTTATTAGGTGAGGTTATTTTTAGCCACTGAGTTCTAAACCAGGCAGTATCTTGCCAAGGATACTTCTACATGCAGACTGGAGGAGCCGGGATTGAACTGCCAATCTTCTGATTAGTGGACGACCCACTCTACCTCTGAGAACCCTCTCACGCAGGTGCAGAATGTACGTGCTGGTTGGACGCTGGCTGTAGTCATTGCGGTAGTTCAAGTGCAACTTTTTGGCCGAGACACAGGCGACACAACGGTTCGCCATTGTCGACACTAGTTTTTTGATGTCGGTTTGGGCCTTCAATCTTGACCTCAAGATAATGGCATTGAAAAATTGCAAGTACAGCCGTTCTCTGCTTCCGTAGATTTCTTTATGGAAAATGGGAAAAGTTGCCTTCTGTTAAGAACAATGAAATGGGGACACATGCAGAAATGCCTGGATACCCCTTAGAGTATAATTGGACACAGTGGAAAAAGCTCAGTCGCCTCACCGCTACACTCCTGCTAGAAATCTGTCCTGATTTTGACTAATGGTGACCCATCAGCTTATTCACCAACACACTGTCGGGCTGTTTGCCCTTTTTTCAGTGTCCTGCAGACTGCTGAGTGCTGAGGAGACGGCTCCTAATGTGAGGTGCTCGGGGAGTTGCTAGGAAGCTTGGAGAATCATTTTCAACGTGCTTTTAATGGAGAGACACCGCTGCATGTCACACACCCTGAAACAGCACCCACAGCATATTACTTAAAAAAAAAAAAAGCTATTAGGAGAAGAACCAATTAACAGCAAAGACAAATACTGTGCAGCAGAGCAGCACTTTGCACTAATAGTCTCTGCGACACCTAATACTGTACATGTTTAACATAGGCTATAGCACTTATAAATTTAATGGAAACGCCTTTCATAAAAATTAAAGATATAAACAATTGGCTCAGGGTTTATTGTGCAATAATCATCCAACTATAAAAAACACCCAACTGGCACACAGTCACTTGCAGGACAAATGACTTCTTTAGGCCAAAGGCTGAACTCTGATAAACAAGCTGTTAAAGCATTATATTTTCTTACGCACACATGTCAAAGAGAGAGACAGAACAGCTGCTGTTTTTGTCACCGCATGTACCGGACACCTGTCACTAAGCTTCTATTCAATCAAGATTTTTTAAAAAAGCAGCAAACACAGCAGGGAAAAATATGAAAATGCATGTTTTATATCAGTTCACAGTGTCTGTGTGTATTAAAATTTAGATAATAAGATTATTTTCTAAGTGGTAGTCAGTGGCATCACTGCAGGATCCTCTCTCCTTTCCCTCAGTTACGCTGTAATCTCTCCAGTGTTGCCAACTAGAATCAAAGTCCAGTTTTTAGTGAAGATTTTCCAAGCGGTTGCACAAGAGACTGCAAAAATCCTTCTCCTGACACATCCACACACATTACAAGCCAACGCTATGAGTCTTAAAAGGGGAAACCTGTTGAAACACAGATAAAGGCCTACTTTGATGTGGAGCTCTGTCTGTATAGTTGACATAAAATAAATTATACAGAGGGAGATCACTGCAGGGGGAGGAAATACCTGCAGGTTCATTATATATACATATCATCAAAAAGCTGCACTGTAAAAAAAAAAAAAAAGACTTTCATAATAAGGTGCCCACTTATTTACAGATCTGTCCCTGCAGATGAAAAGGCTGAAGTGGACAGAATAAAAGCAGAAATTAAAGGTGCTTTACAGGGTGATTTACAGGTGGAATCTGCAAGTTACAAAGCAGCTAAACTGGTCTGAGGTGGGTTCATGTTCCTGTTCCTAACCTCATGAAAGGGACCCACCTGTAGGCCAGGGACATGCAGTCAAACAGGCGGGTCAGAGTGGGGTCGATGCTCAGGCTCCCGGAGCTGAGCGGCCCGTACCGGTACGTCTGGCACCAGGTCCTGTTCACCGTGTCAAAGTCATATCTCATAGACCCGCCGCTCTTCCTCCGGCGCGGCGCGGAGTCGCTGTGCGGCGACGACACCATGAAGTGGCCGCTGTGGATGACCTGTGTGCGGGGGAAGGAGCCGGCGGACGGCCCGGTGCCGGCACCCCGAGCGTGTTCCCCCTCCGCCTCCGAGTCCGAGTCTGAGGAGTCCTGGAGCTGGCTCTGTCCGGCCGAGCAGACTCCCTCTTTGGCCGCCATGCTGCGTTTACATTCAGTGGTGACTGTCCGGCTCAGACTGTGAACTTTCTCCTCAGCTGACCCTCCTCCTGTTTACACCAGATACTCCAGTGTCTCCTGAGAGAAGACAGCACAGAGGCCTGTCTGCCGAGAGACAACTGTGTCTCATCTGTCTGCTCAGAGACACCCGTGTCCCTCACAGCTGTGTGTGTGTCTGTGGACTGTTGTGTAAGAGCATACTATCACTGTGTCAACTTCCTATGGTGGTAAAGTCCTTCTCTCCACCAATCACTGAAGACGGTAATTATTAATAGACTAATTATTATTAACATTGTCTGAAATCCTCAACACTGCCTCTGTACTCAGTAACAGGCCTCTTTCAGATTGGCCTTTTTGCACTCTGTTTTATTTCACTTTATTCTACATACTGTAACTTTTAACTTTATTTTCATCATTACTAAACGATTATTCAGTGGGTTTTATTTTCCATCTTATTTTATGCATTCTATCTCGACCTTGTTTTTGTCTATCTTCATCTTACTTATCTTGTTTTACATTAATTAGCCTTTAGCAGTCTATCGCTGTTGTAATGTCAAATTTACGTCTATTTTTATTTCATTTTCTATATTCATGGTAAATCACTTTCAGCTGCATTTCTTATTTATAAAGATACAAAAAAAAGCTTGTTATTATTTTAACTTTAATTTGATTTTTTCTTTTTTTTCTTTTTTTTTTTAGCATAATAATAAAGTAGGTTACGGTAAAACTTACACCCCGCTTTGCCACTACGAAAACTGGCGAACATCATGGGGGCCTGGTCGTCTTCCACAGAGCTCACCATGATATTTCTACTGTAGCCCAGGACAGACAAACTCAACACTGACTCTAGATAGGGCCATTTGCATTTTTGCGTCAGCCATCGTAGTTCTCTTACGTTTCAGTTAGTTGTGATCTGCAATCTAACCACTAGATGCCACTAAATCCTACACATTAGACCTTTGATTTTCCTCATATATTCTTTAAGTATACTAATTATAGGAGCCACCCATGGTGTAAAATGTGTGTAGGTTGCTAATTCGACCTGAGGGGGTCACTGTATTGTCATGAGTGTCCGTCAGTATGAGGGACAGGTGTTGCTGGACAGGGGAGCTCAATTTTTTGACCGCAACGCTGGGCCACGTCAACTGAGGTGTACATTTGACTGGTGTATGGACACAGATTCATGAATGTTTTACGTTTTTCATTGAAGACTAAAGTGGTGATAGGTAAATTATGCATCAAATACGAAGAAAAAGAAATGGACTTCATCGGTTGAGCGAGCTCGTCAGTAAGTTCAGGCTTAGGCGCTACACTAATAAAGTAGGGTAATTGTGTTAGCAGGCTATTCTCAGATAGGATACCATTTTTAATTTCAATTAGCCAGATGTGGAGTGAGTGCATTTACTCAAGTATTTGAAAATGTGTTAATCTCTCCTTCAGGGTGCCCATATAGACACTGAAACAGGTTTTGCTTGTCGTAATTTTTTTTTCCTGTTGAGCGATCCTTTCCTAATGTACTTCCAATAAGAGGAGACAAAACTCAAAGACAAACACTTCTCGCTGTGTTAATATTCCCAAGTATATCTAAACTTACTATGAGGCTTCAGCGGCATGGCTTTGCTGAATCAACTCTGTATCTTCCTGAGTTAGTCTTTTTATTAATAATAAAAGAAAATGTTTTCTCTGGCTCCACAAAGAATCACTGTCAGGGGAAACACAAAGAGGGAAATTCATACCAATAACTTCATATGCAAAGATTTGAAGGGGGGGGGGACGGCATTTACAACAGCAAATATCAAAACATCAATTTACAAACCGTCTCACAGCTCGTTCAGTATAATCCAAGTCTTTCGCACTAAAATCACATATGTGGAGGTGTATCCTGTGTGTCCAATACAGTGAAAGATTTTGGTATGAGATTTGAGAAGCTGGGCCGTGGACGTTACTGGAAAAAATGCCATTATTTTCTATTAAAATATTTATATAAAATAACTGAATTAAACATGAGTAATGAAAGTAAGTGCACTACATTAGAGCAATTTCATTTTTTAATTATAATTTTTCTCTTGAGAATAAGACCCTGTGTCTCAATGATATTCCCTATTTGAATACAGGTTATGTGGATTTAGATTAATAAATAAATGCAGTCTGCATTTTGTTTATCATTTGAGTGGAGATAAATAATTGATTTCACTGAACAAGCTAATAATTAGTTAAAAAAGTCAGTGACAACATTTGATTTAATACATGTTCATGTAACCATGATGGTTTGTAAAAGGCAACAATATTTAAGCAATATGTTAGGACAGTCATGTATGTTACTGTCGCTTTAAGAGAAGTGCTCTGGAGCACATGGAGGTAGTACCTTTGCCTTTACCTTCAACTTGCCACAGGTTAAATAAATAAAATGCAGCTGTTCATTACTCATAGAGGGATTGTATGTTTTACTTTGGTGTTCTAATAAATGTAGTTCAGCCACTTCTGCATTTCAAACGTCTGATTTACACTGCATAAAAACACCATAAAATCATCCATTAATATCAAACTGTTTTATTGAACAAGGATCATTCATACTCTGCAGACTCACCAACGTATACCATTCAAATTTAGACTTACAGATATTATGGTCTTACAGTCAAATCAATATTAGTAGACTTGCCAAGCCAGCTGGAAGTAAGCCCTGAGGCAGGGCTGTCCAGCTTTAAAACCAGAGGCTGTCACATACATTGAAGTGAGGACTGATTCTGTAAATTGTTTCATGTCGTGGAGTTTCTTGAGAAATCGTCCCTTTATTGGCTTTAGGTTAGTTGGACATTCACAAGTATTGAGTGGACCGTTATCAAACCATTGCAGTTACAACAGGAACTCTAAAACTGAGAGACATTTGTGACCTGCGTCATTTATGACCTTCATATATTTAATTTAAATTTAACTTACAGAAAAATAAAGTCACATTTTAACAAAGAAAACACATTTGCAGCATGACTGACGGCTGCTGGCAACACGGCTCACTGTCACGGACACTAAAGCAAGTAATCATCAGTCTCTTTACAGTGCCAATGGTATCAATCGATAAATCAGTGCTGCATCATTAGAACTGGATCATCACACCTCCAACTCTGCCAGGATGTGTACTGAAGAAAGGTGAAATTTAAGTTTTATATCTAACATTAGTTACATTTGACAAAGCCTTGGAGCTCTTCCAGGAACTTAATGTACTCTTGATGCTCGGCGGCGGTGCTCAGCTCCACCAGTTCATCTGCAAAAGTGTTGTCAATCCCCCGGTCAGCCAGGAAGTCCATCAGGTGGTCATACAGAGCCTGAAAAACAACAGCATGGGCTTTGACTTTTACTTTATCTGGCATGTTTACAAACAGTAACCAAGAATTCCTGCCTTCAACTGTAGGGTTGCAAAATTATGGGAATATTCAAAGTGGAAATTTTCCATGGAAATTAACAGAAAAAAACAGGAATATAACGGGTCATTTGCTTCGGCTGTACTAACACTAGGCTGTCCAGTTTTTTGAGTGCTGAGAAGACGGCTCCTAATGTGAGGTGCTCGGGGAGTTGCTAGGAAGCCTGCAGAATCATTTTCAACATGCTTTTCAATTTTTATACTGAAATTGTACAAAATTTCCCAAATTCTCGAGCTTAACTTCTCTCTGAAAATGTCCAGGAACTTACAGACCCTTTAAAACCTTAATGTGTACTAAGCTGTTTATGCTTGTCAAATCTTACCCAGTCCAGGGAGTCTGTGTTGAGTGTATAGCTGGTGTCCTTCCACTCAGAGTCTCCCTCAGGCTGGAAACTGACCTCACGGATGGCGAAGATGTCGCTCTCCTCTTCTCCTTCACCGTGACTCATCTACAAAATGCAAATCCCCCTTCTGTTTAACTTAAAAAAAAAAACTTAACTGACAGACAAAAAAGCCAAGGACCTGCTGCTGCCTTCAGTTTAATACATGTTAATGTATAAATGAATGTTGTGTGTTCTCACCTCATCTTCAGGGAAATGGCAGTCAAACACCAGGGCATGTTTTGCAGCCTGTTTTGTTACTTCAACAACAAAGTTGGGTGTCGACACAATTTCTGGCTGTAAAGAAACTACAATCATTATAATGTTCATATTTCATTATTAATCACTTTAATCAGTTTGTGTTTTATACAATAATTTCAGACAAGGAATGTCAATGATTAATTGTTAACTGGTTAACCCCAGAGAACATTTCCGACTGGTTACACTTGGTAAACGCTAGTTGGCAGTGGTTTTTCCATGCCACTGTGTGGAACTGTGGATTGATTAAATGCACACATAAAACATGGCGCAATAACAACAATTTAAAACATATGTACAAAATTCATTAAAATTTTTCCTACATTTTCCCCACATATACAACATACTAACATTACTAGCATAACTATTGTTTAGTTTGGTGTGAAACTGTTCCGTGAACTACATCACTAGTCTCGCAAGAGATACGTCACCAACACCAGCTAGTAAGCGAGCTAACTTAGCTGTGTTCCATCCACAGATGTAATGTTATCCAACCTGATGTGTTTTATTCAGCAATTCCAGGACTTTATATCAGCTGTGAAGCAAAAGAACGAGCAAGACCCGTTACTCATGTAAGTATATCCTGGTATGTAACACAGGCATCGTAGCTTTAGCGAGAGAGAAGCTATGATGTCATTTGTGTGACTTGTGAAGTTGTTCTAATTACATATTTTCACAGTCTTATATTTTAACAGTTTTACAACAAACTGCAACTTTCTTTTTTTGAGATTATTTTTATTTACTATTATTTTTAAGATTATTTAACATTGCATATATTAGCCCAGTCGCTAGCAGCGTTTCCCTCTACTCTTATGAAGCCGGGATAAATCACACACAAGACTTAAAATGCTCTTTTGTGGAGGCTGTATTGTCTACACGACTTATTATTTGTTATTGGTGAAATAAAAGTAAAGAAAACTTCATTTTCACTTTCAGTTTACAAAAATAAAGGTGAGCTCTGCGTCGCTGTGACGTGGGGTTACATTTCTGGGAAAGAGTATGACAGACTGCGACATAGAGTAAGTGCTCTGCTTTACTCATCAGGGCAAACTGGGGGAGACTGGAGGGTGGGCACAATGTTTCTGTAGCAACATGGTCCTGATCTACGGTGGTGGGGCAGCAATAATCGCCAAATGAGCAGCACCACTAGCTGGTTCCTGCCTTGCCCAGGTGATGCACATTTCTCCTAAACCATCAGGGGACTGACAGGTTTGTTGTGACCCACCTCTTCTTCTGCTGGCTTCTGCTGTCCCTGTTCTGCCTCTTCGTCAAAGTTAGGAGGAATGCTGTTATTGACGTTGAATGTGACAGTGATTCTGGAAAAGAAGGAGACACATCAGGAGCTCATTAGTGTGCTCACATGTCAACAAGAGTTGGATAATAATTGCCAGCTGCGGCAGCCTTACTTTTCTTCGCCAACATTTCTCGTAAGTTTAGCCTCTGTGCCATTCATCTCCAGCTCCCATCCTCCAGACATCTTAGGTAGGGCTTTAGTTTTCTGGATCTTCCTCTCCTCTTTGATTTCATCAGACAGGAAATCACAAAATGCTTTGTCACCTGTAAAAAAGGTAGAACAGTTTACACAATTATGACAATGTGTGTAAGTGGTAAAATTCAATCTTTATCATCCTGCAGCAAAAGCAATGCAAGTTTTTCTATTCTATATTCATGTTCGTGACTTTTGCAGTATCCTCCATTTTTATTTTCACTTAAGATATCTATTGTTTATGCACCACATTTCATTCATGTGCAACCTACTAGCCAATAAACCTTATTCTGATTACCTGATTGACCTTGACACTTATCATGCCATTTCACATCAACACGTACATCACAAAATCAAGGTTTCCATAGTTGAAATTATTCTTTTTATGCCTCCGAGTGGGAAATAGTCCGTACATCCTACTCTCGTGAACGCAATATTTCAACAACGCCATGAGAGAACTTCCTTAAATTTGAAACATGAACTTTATGGTAAGTGGACCTGCATTTGTATAGCCCTTTTCTAGTCATCCGACCACTCAAAGCGCTTTTTACACTATGAGTCATAATCACCCATTCACACACACATTCAAACACTGGTGGCTGAGCCTACCATACAAGATGCCACCTGCTACTCTCTCTTTAACACACTAACACTGATGGAACAGCTATCGAGAGCAATTTGGGGTTCAGTATCTTGCTCAAGGATACTTCAACATGCAGACTGGAGGAGCCGAGGATCGAACCTCTGATCGTCAGGTGGTTGGTGGACGACCCTTTCTACCTCTGAGCCACAGCTGCCCCAACTGTGGTGAACGGATTACATTTTGGAGGTCAAAGGTCAAGGTCATTGTAACCTCATACATCTCACTGTTGTGAATGCAGTATCTTAAAGAAGACCTTGGTGGACTTTCTTCATATTTGGCACAAACGTCCACTTGAACTCAACAATGAATTTATTGGATCTTGGTGGTCAAAGATCAAAGGTCAGTGCGACCTCACAAAACACGTTTTTGGCAGTAGCTCAAGAATTGATGCACTGATTATGACAAAAGTTCACACAAATGTCTAACAGAATACAATGATGAGGTGCTGGCATTATATATCCAGAGGGTCAAAGGTCAGTTTCAATGTGACATCAAAATGTTTTTATCATCATCATTCAACGTCATAACTCAGGAACAGATGGGGAAACGTGGTTAAATGCTGGATTGGTGACACTCATCATGACACTGTGGTGACTGTACTGACTGACTGTGCTGTCGGGTTGAACATGTGTGAAGCATCCATGCTTTAGAATATGGAGCTTCTTTGCAGCAACATCCATACCTGAAGCATTGTCTACTGTCATGGCGACATGTGAGTCTGAACAGGCATGGATGTAAACTGTAACTGTAACTGTGCTGATTCACGGAAACATACATACGTTTCATTTTATTTCGCCGGTTATCTTGTTACATATATTTGGGACGACAGGTGAAATTATCTGTCAAGGTGAATGTTAGCTGTTACCTGTGAGAGGATGCATTTAGTGAGTGAATGCTAACTTCATTTCTAAAAGGCTAAAGTGCTGTTTTTTAATGGGTTAAGTGTCTTTAGAAATGAGTAACGCCACAGTTAACTGAGCGACATTTTGTTCTGAGGTCTTCTGTATACATAGACATGTTTCGCCACGTTAAGTTAACGTTAACCTATAATACTGCCAAATACGAAACAAGCTAACGTTAGCTTCTCTAAGAACTTTCACATTAAACGTTACCTTCTGTGTGCAGCCCTCCACATCCACACGACACCGAGGGACCCAACACTTTTGAACTGAACAGTTTCGGCCTGTATCCCGACGAGGCTCCGTTGTTATTCAGCATCCACAGAGACCGGGTGAAGGGCCGAGTTGTGGCCGAACTTGGGGCGCACAGTGTCGGGCAGCTCAGTGGCAGAGCTCGGGCTGTGGACGTGGTGGCTGAGGAAATGCGAACAGCGGCTCCCACCGCGCGGACAACTGACTTCAGCATGACTGAAGGTAAAAATTAAGGCGCTGGAAGAAAGAATAAATGAGTCTGACAGCACACGACTGCCGAGTAGCTCCGCGTTGACTGCTGCCTCTGAAGGATTACCGAAAACACGTGTGGAAGGACACATTGACCTATCGTAACTATGACCTTTACACCGGAAGTGATACTTTAAAAGAGAAATAAACCAAACAAAATTATTTTCTGCGTCTTCAATAATCTCAAATACGACCATGGTTCTATGAATACGAGGTATAATGTAATATAATAATTTCTATATATTTTAGTTAGTTATCCCCCCAACGTACCCTACAGCGCCCCCTGTGGCGTGATAAAGAAGGTCACCTGTTTTGTCTCTCGACTGGAAACGAGATTCATCATTGAAATATTTCATCACCATATGGAGGCCCATTGCCGCCAATGTGATGAAAAAAAATCATGTAAATCATCATGATAAGAAACTTATATATATTATATTAAATAATAAAGAGTTAGTAGGCTATCTCATTATAATGAGAAACAATACTAAGTCATTGTTTTGATAAAGCTTCCCATTATTTTTGAGATACTTTGTCATTATTTTGAGATTTGTCACCAAGTTAAGAAAGTTTTTCGGTCATTTGAGATGAGGCTACTAATTCATCATTTTGAGAAATTAACTCATTCATTTTGAGTTACTAATTGTTTTGAGATACTAAGTCATGATTTCAGAGAAGTTTTTCATCATTTTGAGGCACTACTTAATTATTTTGATTTAAAAAAATTGCCACTATTTTTGAGATATTATGTCATTATTATAAGATATGAAAATATTTCTTAGTAAGTTTCTCAGAATTTTTAAATAGGCTAACTCATTAATTTTGAGATACTAAGTCGTTATTTTAAGAAAGTTTGCCATCATTTTGAGTCACTAATTATTTAAAGATACTAAGTCATTATATCAGGAAATGTTCTCATTATTTTGAGGCACGAATTAATTATTTTGATAAAGCTTCCCACTATTTTTGAGATACTATGTCACTATTTTGAGAAAGTTTGTCATCATTTTGAGTTACTAAATGTTTAAAGATACTAAGTAATTATTTCAAGAAATGTTCTCATTATTTTAAGGCACAAATTAATTATTTTGATAAAGCTTCCCATTATTTAGATACTATATCATTATTTTGAGATATGTCACAATATTGAAAACGTTTCTCAGGATTTTGAGACAGGCTACTAACTCATTATTTTGGGAAACTAACACATTAATTCTGAGATATATAGTCATTATTTTGAGAATGTTTGTCATCATTTTCAGTCACTAATTATTTGAGATACTAGGTCATTATTTCAGATAAATTTCTCATTATTTTGAGAAACTAATTAATCATTTTGATAAAGCTTCCCACTATTTTTGAGATACTAAGTCATCATTTTGAGAAAGTTTGTCATCAGTTTGAGTCACTAATTATTTCGAGATACTAAGTTATTGTTCAGTAAAGTTTCTCATTGAGATTTGAGATAATGAAGTAAATATCTTGAGATACTATGTCATTATTTTGAGAAAGTTTCTCAGGATTTTGAAATGGGCTACTGACTCATTATTTTCAGACACTAACTCATTATTTTTTGAGATACCCAGTCATTATTTTGGGAAAGCTTCCCATTATTTTTGAGATAGCGGATCATTATTTTTTTAAGAAATTGCTACTTTGAGAAAGTTTCTCATTATGACTTACAGGATCTTTTTTAGCATCACACTGGCAGAAATGGGCTGTCATATTATTATTGTAAGATTTAAAGTTGATGTAGGTAACAGTCACTTATGCTACAACAACACAAATGTGGAAACAACAGAGCATCTGATTCATGCTGGCTGAGCTCCAAATCCATTAATAGAGAGAACAAAAACATCGTATTTCTGGTAATATTAATAATAAAAGTCATATTATGATAATATCATTATCAAAAGATAAAAGGACCCATGCCAGGAAACTCTATATACCTGTGTCTGCATATAATTTATCTCTCCATGACTCCTGTTAAAAGAGAGTAAATGCGGCATCTGTCCACCAGAGAAGAGAGGGCACATACATGTAAATAACGCCGGCATCATCACAACAAGGACGGGCTGTCTCTCATATAATCAGAATGGTTTCTGACCCAATAACATCTGCTGCGCCATCAAATTCAAAATCCATGAAATCAGTGTCTGGCTACAGTGGACATCCTGCAGGAAGGAGTTGCATCATTCTCACTGAAGTATTTTTCAGTGAAATAAGGTGAATCAGTTGCATCACTTAGACATGAAGCCCTGCTGCCAGGAGATGGAGCTGTTTTCTAACACCTCACAGCAACAATTCAGTTCTCCTCTGTCCTGATAAAACATCAGTGGAATGAATGTATCACTTTGTCATCATTGTATACACACATTAAACTCATTTAAGCTTTCGTTTCTGAGGCAGATTTGTAACTTATCATTTATCATTTTATAAGATATTCAATTTACTTTTTATTAGGGGCTGAGCACTGACCGCAGGCAGTCGCAAAGGCCCTATTGAAACTGAAAGAATCACATTTTGAGGGGCTTAAGGTACTTGAAAACTCGTGAAACTTTGCACACACATCAGTTCTACGAAGTTGCCCCTGGAGCTGGTTTCACTGACATGTACAAAACTTGGTAGACACGTGTGACACCCCAAGACGTACAAAAAAAGTCTCTTGGAGCCATACCCTAAACTCAACAGGGAGTCAGCCATTTAATTAAATGTGTAATTTAGTTGCACTGTTGGCCATTTCCAGGGGTCGTACTTTAACAAACTCCTCCTACAGATTAGATCCGACTGACTTCAAATTTTGTCTGTAGCATCTAAAGACCTTTCACATCAAAAGTTGCTTGAAGCTTGAGTTTTCATCGAAACGTGTGACCGTGGCGAGGCATCAAATTTCTATGTGTCACCACCAAACAGGAAGTGCTTTGTAACGCCAGCATACACGGTCCAATCTGCCCCAAACTTTTTCAAAAGATTTTTTTGGGGCATTTTTGCCTTTGGTGGACGTGGGGAATGGCGTGGGGCCGTGGGCTGGGATCCAGCCCTGGCCACTGCAGCAAGGACGAGGCCTTTGTGCATGGCGCGCCTGCCCCGAACGTCACGTTTTATAAGGCTCCAGGCCTGAAGCCAACTACATGCACATTAGGTGTCATGGTGATTGCACCACCTTCAGGCAACAGGAACCATGTCTTTTCAGACATTTACCTTTTGATTTACCTGATGTGTAGTGTGGTCTACAATTGATTTACAGGACTTTTAATAAATGTGTTCTGCAGCACCACATAGTGGACACAGAAAATGGTAGGCTACAAAATGGTTCACAGAAATTAAGTGTGGCATCAGCCAATGTCCTGCCAATACCCTCGACATGCGTGGGGGGCGAGGGTTCATCGCTGCTTGCAGCTTTAATGTAAGCTGATTTTTGACTAATAGTGGTTTTAAATGAAAATACTATGGCAGCATAAAGTCAGTGGTAAAATCTTGGCTTTCCTTACGGGTTTGTGTTACAGGAACTCTGATTAAGCATTAACTCAGGCTTAGCCCAACAGTTTTCCTGCCCCAGACCAGCATAGTTTCCCAGCATAACTTGCCACAGAAACTGAGCTTTAACTATGTCAAATTTGCTTTATGAAACTGAATCAATTATCTGAAATAAGCCTGGTTTATTTGGTCAACTCACTTTATAGAGCAGGCCCCGGGTCTGATGTTGTACAACAGCCCCTTAACAGACACTCACAGATCTATGGGAGTGTGTAAAATCCCACTGGGCCTCTGCGTCTTTACTCTCCACATGCAGACTCGTTCGGAGGGACAGTGACTGGATTTTATTAGAAATTATATCAATAGTGGTTATGTAAGACTTTAACAAATCATATTAAATATACTCATAATAAAACCATCAAAGGCGTGCATTTAATCCTACAAACTTCGTAACATGCAGATCTCAAATGGTCTACTGTTCCGTTGTGACTGAAAAAGTAAGCACTGAACACAACCTCTTTGTGACATAGTCTGATGACTCTCTACCCCAGATGCATTTGGTATTTTTAATAGTCAGAAATAGTTATGTATTGTATTCAGGTTACAGTATATATTGTACAGTCCTGAGTCCAGTGTAAAAAAGAAAAGACAAAAGGGGCATCCATCCTATTTCTAAACATGGTGTGATTTACATTCTACAAAGTATGAAAGACCTGAGGGGTCAGATCATTAACTAGAATCTCCATGCATTGCATACATATGTTGTCAGCATACATCTGTGGTTAGTCTGTGTACGGGCTGAGTAACATACAACAGCAAAGAGTAGAACCTGGAGAATAAGGCATGCTACTTCTCCTGATGTGTATGTATTTCGGGGGAACTGGTGATACAATCATAGATGTGGGGAAAAACAAGCATGCACAAGCTGACAAGACAAGTGCTGCATGTAGAGTAAATATAAAAGTGAAGTCGTGTCATAAAAACCTCATATTCTAACTCCAACTTTGGTGATTTTCTTGTATTTCCATAATCTCACAGATTAAGACAAATCTACTGTCCTTGCATATATAAAACCCTTTAAGACCACTTTGTATAAATCCAAAACAACATGGTGGGAAAGCTTAAGACCTGACTGCTTTAACTCCTCATTACTATTCAAAATGACACTGACAGAACCATGAGCCAGTCGACTAGTGCTGTCTGAATATTGTTGGTTAGATGGCTTAAGAATTAAGTGCTATACTTTGTGAGAATAACATATGGAGAGTGGCATTCTATCGAGTCTGATTTGATTTTAAGAAAGAATGAACAGATAAATCATATCAGACAACGCTTCTTAAAGACCTGCTCCTGTGAGGTTATCTGTGCGATTAAAATGCATGCAAATGTTGCAAGAAATGATGCGTGACACCTCAGAAAGAGTTTTTTGAGTGTTAAAGGAATACTTCACCCTCAGAATGATCATTTGTGTATCAGTTACTCACTGTGTGTTACATTGAATTTATGAGATAAACTTTGTTTTTCTGGCATGCCTCCACGGTGAAGAGAGAATCCGAAAAATGCGAACTGACGTAATCAGGGTCCATGTTTAACTACAGCAAAACTACTTTGTCTCATTTATCAAGTCGTATGCTCAGTACTTCCCAAAGAGACGTCCCTTTCTGACAGAAACTGGAAGTAAAACTTATCTATGCTCTCTTTAAAGCCAGACTCCATTGACAAAAATAGTAATTTTACCTTGCTGGAAACGAGAGCTGCTGGTCTACCACTGCCTCGTTCGGTGAACTTGTTTTTGTTGTTGTGTGACTTCGCTGTTTTAAAGGGTATGTTCAAATTCACCAAAGTCACACAATGGAAATAAACTAACTGATTGAGGCAGTGGTAGACCAGCAGCTCCCGTGTAACTTCAGTGAGGTAAAATTACTGTCTTTGTCAATGAAGTCTAGCTTTGAAGAGAGCATAGATAAGAGGCCGTACACATGCTGGGTTTTTTACGCCTTCAAATTCATTGTTTTCAATGTAGACGCGTGGCAGGCGCACTCAAACGCCTGAAGGACGCCACTGCGGCGTGCACACGTTCCCAAGAGCCCATTTTAAAGGCGCAACGGCTGCGCTTTGAGATAAACCAAGTTCAACTTTTGGAAAGCAGTGGCGCACACCGCCAACAGATATCTTTAAATATCGATATATCGATAAATATGGAGAAGTTGATCATTTTAGTGCAGGGCTGCCAGAGCTTTACATCTGTCCCACGGACGATAGGCCTACACACTTATAAACAGCTCCTGGAAGAAGATCAGCTCTGCACTCAGGATGTCAGGTAAATGGGCTATGGTACAGTGTTTGTTGAGGTGGCTTAGCAACCTAAGACCCAACTTGCCGCTGCGCTCTTGAAAGCTGGCACAAAAAAAAGCACAAAAGTAGCACCCAGCGCACAACCTCGTGTTTTCCAGGCGGTTTAAGACGCAGCATGTGTATGGCCCCTAAGTTTCACTTTTAGTTCAGTTATAAGAACTAAAGTTTTAGCAAAAATGCATCTGTTTGGAAAGTACTGAGTTTGTAAACTGGTTTTTGAAAATTCATGACGAATGTTCATCTATTTTGGATTCTTTGTTCACTGTGGAAGCACGCAAGAAAAATTAACAAATTCAGGGTAACACGGAGAGTTATTTGTATACAAATGGTCATTTTTTGGGTGAAGTACTCCTTTTAACAGGTGGCAACATGGCAAGATGAAATACTAACAGGCAGAAGAAACAAAGTTTATAAAATCTGAATTACAGTCTTACAGGAAGTCAAAGTTGTGAGGCCTCAATATGCAGATTTCTGCTGCAGTGACATGTGTCAAATGCTTGTCAACTGGGAGGTAGTGAAATCCAGAGCAGTTTACTGCACAGAAAATGTTCTGTTCTGATTTGAAATCAGCTGTGAAGAGAGTACGTTTTCCAGTTTTATTGTCTCTGGGTGATTTGAGGAAGGTGTCCTTGCAGAGATTTACTTCAGTCCTGTTTCTCTATTGGCTAGCTCTTTGTGGGGTGCAGTTTGCGGCCAAAGTACTCTGGCGCTGCGTCCAGCAGCCAGTCGGCGTCCACCAAACACAGGTCTCTCATGTAGCAGCGGGAGGTGTGCAGCAGCTCGTTGAAGACTACATATGCTGGCTTGCCCTGGAAAAGGACGGAGGAGGGGTGGATGGCCACGAGCTGGTGGGTGTCCAGAGCCAAGTAGCTGCCGTCAGGTTGGAGCTCCGCGGCGTTGACGAACATCCCGTGGGCAAGGCAGCGACGAACATTCCCTGTGTCCGCCCCACATGACTCCAGCTTCAAATTGAGCTGGTGAAGCAGAACAGTGTTTGTTCAAAATGGTGATTTAGTGGTGGTTAATCTGTTAGTTATCAATAAGGTTGAATGGGCTGCTGCCTACACAGCAGGCTACAGAAGCCCTGAGAAAAAGTATTGGGGATGCAGAGAATGGAGAATCTTGTTTCATGCACTGAGGTCAATTGTGATACTGATTTTAGGTGATATTCCTGCGTCCTGCCCTACACAGAACATTCACATAGACTCATGAGGATTTTCAGATGTGTACCTTAAGGCAGATATCTCTGAGTTGCGCCTGGACTTCTTTCACCAGACCCATGTTCCTGCTGTTGACAAAGTTCTCTCGACACCACTCCTTTAACAGAACACATACACACATGATTACATGGCAGCTCGGCAACATCATTTGATATCTAGATTCTGTTTAGTCACACACGTTTTGTTTCCCTCCTCGTCCAGCTCTACTCACCTTATTACCACTGACTTTCTTGAACGCTCTGTAAATGTTGAGCAGTGTCATGTGGTCTCCTTCACTGGAGGAGAACTTCTTGCGTGCAGCGAGCACCTCTTCCCGCCGGGCAGGAGGGTTATATAGCACCGTGTCCACTGATAGCAGAGACACAATGCTCAGAATCTCTTCAGAACAGGAGTAGTCAGGGGACAACAGGATGGTCTGTGAGACGGAGCAAACAAGGCAGGGGGAATGTTACACCGAATTCAGTCTGGGTTATGCGTGTGACCCATGTGGTGCTGTGGGTCGCGGGCTGTCACTTTCAGTCAGAACCCTGCAGCACACGCGGCACATAATGCGATGCATCCCATTGCACTTTTTACCTTAGCGTATCGAGGCTCCAGAGGGAAGCTTGCCATCTTCCTTCCCAGAGCAGTGAGGAGAACCTGCCCCTCCTTCCTCTCCACAGCCCCCAGCAGCTCTAAATGCTCCACAGCAGAGCGAACGGCCTCTGGGATAAACAACAACAGGTTACTACGACCTACCAACACGACTGGATGATGCACAGTGACTCGTGATCAATAGCATGTTACCTGGGGAAGGCTTGGACATGAAATCAAAATTCATCACATCTGGAATCCCCAGAGCCATGAGCTGCAGCATCACACCGGCTAAGTTACACCTGCAGCGCACACACACAAACACACAGAAGAACAGGCCGTTCAATCACACTGACCTAAATAAATCAAAATGTGGGACAGATTCCCGCGGATCAGCACATACGGAGCTTTATTATCTACCTCTGGATCTCAGGCACAGTCATCGGGATGAGATTGTCAAACTCCTGCTCGGTGTAGAGACGATAGCAGGAGCCGGAGTCCTCCCTGCCAGCCCGGCCCGCTCGCTGCCACGCCTGGGCTTTAGAAACCCGCTGCACCGCCAGCACCTCCAGCCCGCTGTCTGAGAGTCACACAGCACAAGTGCAATAAGATCAGAGCAGAATACCTCAACAACAAAAACACTACTGTGGATACTGTAGTATGTAAAGCACAAAAGTGAAATATGCGTATCAGTATCAGATGTAAGATGTGACGACAAAAATGACTTAACCATTTATAAATAAATGAATAAATATAGAAATAAATAAATAAATATTTGAATAAATATAGACATAAACAGATACAGGTACAAATGCATAAAAGTTGAAATTTAAACAGGACATAAATACATAAATATCTTAAATCTTTTTCTACATGTATTTATTTCTGTATTTATTCATCTTGTATTTATTTAAACATTTATTTATTTATTATCATTTAATCATTTAAATAAATAAATCATTTAACATTTACTTGTTTGCTTGTGCATACATTTATTTTTTCTATATTTATTTTTGTATTTATTTATACTTCAGTATTTATTAATTTATTCATTTATACATTAATTAATTTATTTATACTTCAGTCAATTTTTGTCCTCCATAAAAACTGCTGGCCCCTGTGACTGATCTATTATTTTATACAGTATGACTTTGTTTGATTGTTTAGTGCAGTGGTTCCCACATTAGGGGGTCAGGCCCCTCCAAAGGGAAATTAGAAATTCAGGAATTTGTTCAAATTTTGGGACTTTTCTCCAATCACTGCTTTCTGCAAACTACTGGACTCTTGTAACTTTGTAGGCCTTAAAAAATGGTTTCCCTATTTTTCAACTTGGCCTTCTTTTTTCCCATGTTTTTGTGTCTAAGTGACTGCTACTAACCAGTATTGAGAGAGAGGCGGTGGTGCCGAAACAGGCTGCAATGTCATCACTCCAGACGCATTCACGCTGTCACTGTAGGTCCACTGAACGTGCATGTTTTTGTCACCGACAGGCTCAGATTGTTAATATAAGTGTCTGAGACCATTATAGAAAGGATCCATACAGAGATAGACCTTTTTGTTAAATAGTAGGTTCCTTTTTTAAACCAGAAATGGCCCCAAAATCTCCATCGCCAAACCCACCAGACTCCATTTAATTAAACAGCAATTTTATCATCATAAAACACACTTCATTTAAAGTCAATGGAAACAAAATAAAACTCACAAAAACCATCTTGATTTGTATTTCCACTGTTACAACAACCACCTGCTCTGGTTTGGTTGAAATAAACCCTTAATGTACCCAGTTAGATGTGAAAATATGCTGACTCTATACATGCTTAAATTACTGTTTATTTAAATGAAGTCTGGTGGGTTTGGTGATGGCGGTTTCGGGGATGTTTCTGTCTAAACAAAATAAAACTCACTCTTTAACAAAATGTATTTCTCTGGAGGGATCCTCTCCATAATGCTGTCAGACACTTGTAATAGCAATCGGAGCCTGTCAGTGGCAAAAACAGCACTTTAAGGAGATGTACAATGACGCTGCAAACATGCTGCTAGTGGTTACACTGCAGCCTGTTTCCTCTCGCTCAACACTGGACCAATTTAAAATTGTTGTTCCTCTTAGTCACTTACACACTAAAACATGGAAAAAGGGTCCAGGTTGACAAATACCAACGTTACCCTTTAACACGGATATGAGAATGTGAATGTGAGAAAAGACTGAATCATCTAACCAGGGTTGAAACGTTTGGCCTTCACCATCCCCGTGTCTATGACGAATTTGATCCCAGAGATTGTGACTGACGTCTCGGCAATGTTGGTTGAGAGGATGACCTTCCTGCATCCCTGAAAGTGGCACAAAGGACAACACTCTGTATGAAGTACACAGTGATATAGATAATCTGGCTACAACACATATGGCTTTACAGTGTTAAGAAAACGAGGTACTGTTTATGTGGCACTTCTGCCTTTAACGTAACAGTAAACAGTTGACAACAGCAGTGCACAGATTGCAGATCTGAAAACAATGTGGCTATTTTTTTTTTTAGCACAAACATGTCCCTTTGTCAACACTGCTCTGTTTCTCCTGCATGTTCCCTGTTGCCTTTACCTTGGGAGCTGGCTGGAAGACCCTGAGCTGCTGTGCTGGGGGCAGCGATGCGTACAAAGGGATAACTACCATGGGACCGCAGCCGTCGGGCAGATGCTTGGCGATGTCCCGGCATGTCCTCGCCAGAGCCTCGATCTCCTCCTGACCCGTCATGAAGACTAAGATGTCATGGGACGGAGGTGCCTCCTGTGCGCAAACAACAAGACCATGTTCTGTTCCAGCGTCAAGGAGAATCATCACAGTACGTGAACATGCACCCAGGAAAGCTGTTTCCTCACAGGTTTGTGTTTTATAATGCTAAAGGCGACAGAGTCTATTGTTTTGGCTTTGATTTTAAATGGAAACACAACTGATTACATATGAGTGATTAAAGGTTAAATGTGGGTGTCTCATCAGAGTTGATGGTGCATGTAGACGTGGCGATGCATCGATTGTAAGCGATGCATCGCAGCTTGTTACACGTGAGATGCTGAGACCAGCCGTGTGCTGCAGAATAAAAGTACCAGTGGTTCTGCTTTGATTTAGTTTATTGCCAGAGTGCTTCATTTAACTTAATTATAACAGCACTCTGATATAACTACTTTAACTTTAGAACAGTACTTTGTTTAACATAATTATAACAGTACTTTAATTACTTAATTTAATTTTATAACAGTACTTTATTAGTACAGTACTCTAATTACCTTTTTTTAAAAACAGTACTTAATTATAGCACCTTATTTAACTTTATTACAACAGTACTTTATTTAACTTTATTATAACAGTATTTTATTTAACTTTATTACAACAGTACTTTATTATTACAATACATTATTTACCTTTTTAAAAAACTACTACTTTTATTAAATTCATTATACAGGTACCTTATTTAACTTTATTATAACAGTACTTCATTTAATTTTATTTTAACAGTACTTTATTTAACTTTATTATGACAGTATGTTATTATTACAGTACATTATTTACCTTTTTTTAAAAAACAGTACTAATTGAATTTATTAGAACAGTACTTTATTTTACTTTAATATGGGAGTATTTTATTTAAATTTATTATGACAGTATGTTATTATTACAGTACTTTATATACCTTTTTAAAGTACTTTATTTAACTTCATTATAACATTATTTTATTATAGCGGTGCTTTATTTATCTTTCTTATAACAGTATTTTATTTCATTTTATTATAAATATACATTATTTAACGTTACTAAAGCACGGGGCGTCTGTGGCTTAGTGGTAGAGCAGACGCGTACAAGGCTGTTGCCGCAGCGGCCCAGGTTCGACTCCAGCCTGTGGCCCTTTGCTGCATGTCCTTCCCTCTCTCTCTCCCCCTTCACGCTTAAGCTGTCCTATCAATTAAAGGCTAAAACGCCCAAAAAATATCTTAAAAAGAAAAGAAAAAAAAGTTATTAAAGCATTGCTTTTTTGAAGTTTATCACAGCAGTACCTAATTCAACTTAATAGTAACAGTACTGTATTTCGCTTTAACAGTACGTTATTTAACTTTATTTCAACAGTTAGGGGTGGGAATCACCAGAGGACGCAGGATACA
This sequence comes from Epinephelus moara, assembly GCF_006386435.1. Taxonomy (NCBI): domain Eukaryota; kingdom Metazoa; phylum Chordata; class Actinopteri; order Perciformes; family Serranidae; genus Epinephelus; species Epinephelus moara. The sequence continues at coordinate 19,482,291 of NC_065508.1, read as the reverse complement.
ATATTATCACAATACTACATTATACAAGACCATTGTGAGTTTATGATTCACTGAGTATTGCTTTACCGTATATCGCAATTTGTTACCTTTTTTCAAATGCAGATTATTTCCCCCAAAAAACATTGTCAACATCCATTTTATCTGATGAGAGATTTTTTTTCAGTCTGTTGGTCTCAATCCAATCATTTTTACTGCATCAAAATCTAGTGGACTGAAAAAGCAACTGATTTTATTTTTTTAAATTCTTTTGTGGGCTACCAATACTTTAATTTGTATTTGCATTATTAATAATTTACACGACAAAAAATCAATACTTGGGATCCCTGTATCGACACAATATTGCCATGCAAATTATCGTGATACTATACTGTATTGTTTTCTCCCCAGCCCTCATAACAGCAATTCATTTAACTTTTTAATTCCAATACTTTAACTTTTTTATATCAGCACTTCATTACACTGTACTGTAATAGTAGTTATTTTAGTGGTGTAGTCTTTTGGTGGTCTACAGTAGATTAGAGGAGATTTCTTAATGTCACTTATTGTGATATAACCTAAAAATTAATGCAATATTATTTATAGGCAATACTGCCCTGCACCTGGTCAATGTAGTCCACTGAATAAATTCCTCAGTGCCCACTATACTGACTGGTCACAGAGCCGTGCCCACAGCACCCAGCCAAAAACAGGTGACACAAATACTCATTCAGTATTTAAAAGGAAGCAGGCAGTTCGCTTCAGGGCACTTTTGCCTCTGTGTGAACCCAGCGTAATGCAGCTGCAGCCTGTCTCAGCTGCATTTTTCCGGCTGCATGATCAAATAACTACAGCTGAAAATCAGAGTCAGCAAAACCAGTTCAAAATGTGTCCTCATTCATAACCTCATTTGCTCTCATATTTTGGGATGCTTTGCTGCAAAGCAAAGAGAACAAGGAAGTTTTGTTTTTGAGCCCCTGGTCTGAGATGTGTTAGCCTGTAGTTCTTCCTCCTTCCAGCTGCGTCACTGTCAAGTCAAATGACAGGATGCAGGAGGAACAAAATTTATTGCTTCAATCAACTACATTTTCCATCAACACTGACAGGACAGGCACATAAAAGGTGACACATTTTCATTTTAAATAAGTGAAATTGTACAGTGTCCTATGCACTCAACTACAATACAAAAATGGCCTCAGTAACCCAGTAAAACTGCTAACACAAACATTTTATCTTGTTGCAGACTACCTGATGGATCTGGAAGACGGAGACGAGTGCCGCCTGCAGGTAGTCCGACTGGGGCTGCTTGGTGTAGTAGATCTGAATGGGATGCTGCCTGCCCTCCAGGTACAGCACAGGTGACTTGTTGAAGTACTCTGAGAACAAATCCACATCCATCGTGGCTGACATCACTATGACCTGCGCAGGTCATACAAAACATAGAAGCGACAGTTTGAGGTTTTGGTAAATGAGCTGCTGAAACAGATCAACACAGCTTTTGTCACATGACGTGAAGGGACTGGACTACTGGAACTCCTACCTTCAGGGGAATCTTATTAAGTTCTTTGCGCCTGCGTTGAGCAGTCTTGACCACGCCAAACAGCACATCAGTGTGCACAGTGCGCTCGTGAGCTTCGTCCAGGACCACCACTGTGTAGCGCAGCAGCAAGGGGTCTCCGATGGCCTCACGCAGCAGCATGCCATCTGTCATGAACTTCAGCTTTGTCTCAGAGGAGGTGACATCCTCAAAGCGCACTGTGTAACCAACCTGAAAAGAAATTTGTTCATTAAGAGCCCAGTAGAACTTTAAGTAATGATGCTACTATTTAAGTTCAGGCTTTTTCCCAAAGGGCACCTCTAAGCCTACATTTTAAAGAACAGACTAAGAAGGTACGTGCTAAACGAGTCTATCGTGCATACCAGCTTGCCAAGCTGAGTCCTCTTCTCCTCTGCCACCCTTCCTGCCAGTGAGATTGCAGCAACACGACGAGGCTGAGTGATGGCAATGATGCCCTGTCGTCCGATGCCAGCCTCATACAGATACTGGGGGATCTGAGTGGTCTTCCCAGAGCCGGTCTCCCCTGATGGATGAGAGAGAAATGTTTCAAGTTGGACAGAGTTCAGGTGATACACTATGAATCTGTAGGGAAGATGGGCCTTTTTCTAAACACAATGTTCACCAAGATGTCCTGTAACCAGTGGTGGAAGAAGAATTCAGATTTTTCACCAGTTTTAATGACGCGGTCTGTTTGTTTTGGAGAGGAAGAAACCTCTGCAGCTAATTCAGCTCCTGGTAAAAAACCTCCTGAAACATAAACACTGAAGAAATTCTTGACAGGAGTGTATCAGCTGGTTGCAGCCTGCAGACACATGTAGTGCAACAAAAAGTACAACTGTTACAGTGGTGTAGAGGAGTGTACACACGGGTATACACCTCATATACCTGTGTATACACTCTTCATTTTCTGTTTGCAGTCAGTGTTGGGAAGGTTACATTTGAAATGTAATAGATTACAGATAACAAGTCACCCTGTTAAAAATGTAATAAGTAATGCAACTATTTAATTACTTCATCAAAGTAGCGTACCTTACTACATTTAATTAGCTTTTGATTACCTCTCCAATGCATGTTTTAAACTTGGCAATAAAGTAAAATGTAATGATAGGAAAATTTTGTATGTGAATTAAAATGGGAAGCAGAACTGCATATTAATATGTCGGGGTATGAGTGGCGTTCCATCTGTAGCGTGCGGCAAACCTCCACCAGAGAGAATTTGGCTGGAAGAATATAATTGGATTTTTTTTATCACACCATATACAAAATACAAACAGCCAGGTAAACAGCAGCACTCCTTCATGGACACAACCCACATACTCAGTTCTACTGCTCATCCGACAAATGCATGTTCCTTACAAATGTGGCACCATTTAAAAGGGAAATAAACAGGCTTTCCAACGGAGTAAGATTTATTGCCAAGAAGCATTGTTACAACAAAGAAATAATATACCAAATACAAATTTCCCTTTTTTTGTGCTTAGTTTATATTCCATGGAAAAACTGACCTTTCACCTGAAGACTAAAGCAAGGACACGTGTGCAACGCTGGGATAAATGGACAGACTATAAGAGGAATGTGGTGTTATTTAGTCAGCGAGTCATAAGACATGTATCAAAGTTGTAAACTGAAGGCAGTGTTTCCCCCTGATGTTTTGTTGATTGAATAATTGAAAATATATTAAATACAAAGTTGAAAAAAGAACAAAAACTTGGCGATAAAGCTGAAAAATGGTGGATCTAGGTGGTACCAAAAGAAGGCACTGCGAAAATGATGCAAAGCAAGAGAATAAATGTCATATTCTACATATGAACTAATGGTTTACAGAAAAATAATATATTCAGATGCAACCCCTCTGTGATCACCAACATTTTGTTTAGTAGGCCTAATTGTAGTTCAATTACATGATTTTTCTCAGTAACTGTAGCAGATTACTAATGCATTTATTTTGTAGTGTAATTACTGTGACCATTTACTCCCCAACACTGTCGACAGTGTACACACCAATCAGCCAAAAAGCCATTGGACTATATAGGAGGCTATACCCACTTCCTGCCCATCTACCTAGCATCACACTACAGAATATCTCCCTCTGAGATGTAGTGGAGAATCATAAAGTTGCATAAGAGGGTAATACTCCATCACAAGTACCTCAAAATGGTACAGTGCTATAGCAAATATACTTGGTTACATCCCTCCACTGGATACAACTCACTTATTTAGCTGGAAAAGGCTAAAATAGTGTTAATCTTGTTGCACAGCAGCGGCTAACGTTAGCAGCATTAGCATTAGCAGTGTAGCAGCTCACCTATGAGGATAGCATTGTGCAGCTGTCTCAGTTGGTTCAGCAGCTGAGGTTTCGCCTGGTAGATGGGAAGCTGTTTCCTCTGGACGTCTATCGGAGTGGTTGCATTTCCCTTTCTAGGCAGCAGCATTCCAGGTTTCTTCTTATCGAGACGGAAGAAAACAGACCCCGGCTTGAATTTCTTCGCCGGAGGAGGGTCGGGGTCGTGGGGCATGGTCTGGAGAAAGTGACCCTGGTGGCGGAACCTTTGCGGAGATTCTTCGGACGTCAGAAAGAAACAAGAAAAGTTCTTTTCATGCTCACTGACAGACGAGCGAGCGTCACTGCGGATGTTTTGCTACCTCTGCAAAAACGTCCCCACGTGGTAAAAAGTCGGCGCAGATGTTTGACGTCATTACATCGATGTGAATTTTAACCCGAGTAAGGACTGTCAGGCAAAAGCAGGGCAGCAAGAAAGTTAAGTGTTGACATCATTTTTGTTGCTCTGAATTGTTGTTTGCTCCCTTTTGATAAATTTGGTATGCCTGTTTTTGTTTTTGTTAAAACAATTTTTATAATTCTTATTTTCATGTATTTAAATCTCCACCAAGCCTATACTATTTTATTTTGTTATTAATTTTATGCACATCCTTTACGAGATTTTGTATATTTATGCTTTTGTATGTTCTTCTAATGTTCAATAAAAAGTTGCTCTAGAAAAAAGGAATACATATTTATTGGTTTGTCAGTCAAAATCAAAACTAGAATTCAGTTTATATCCAAACATGTTACAGTTTACAAGGAATTTGCTTTGGTGTATTGTTGCATAACATAATAAGAAAAAAAGTAAGTTAACAATAAAAGCAAGTCCAAGAAATAAGAAACCTTAATATGAAATAGCATAAGAATACAATAAAATTATGGAGAAATACAGTCAAAGTGTGTACAGTACATAATAATAATAATAATAATAATAATACACTTTATTTTTACAGCACCTTTCAAAACACAGTTACAAAGTGCTGCAAGATGAAACTAAACACATTTAAAACACAAGGAGAATGAAACAAACAACATGTCATAAAATGTCACCCAAGTAAACGATAAAATAAAAAGGCCACAACTAAAATCAAGATAATAAATGGGAAATAAAATCAATAAGATAGAAATAAAATAGATGGACAGATCAGATAAAGTCAGGTAATGCTTTCCGTTAGAAGAGAGACTTAAACGAAGCCAGTGACTCAGACAGCCTTACATTAGTCTTATAACTTAATTAGAATAGAACAACTGTGCAGTTTTTAGAAATGGAAGTTTTGTGAAGAAACACGCAGAATGATGCAAGGAATGAGCAAAGGTACGGAAGCTGAGAACGGCCATGTTTGCAATTTTTTTTTATCATACTGTCATCTCAAGATTATGATAATTATTTCATTATTGCGAGATAACAAAGTTCATTTCCTGGTGATAATAGGTTAAACATGTCGATTCACAACAAAAGTGAAGGTTGATTTATTGTGATAAATTAGCCAGTAAGTATGCTAAGGAAAGTTTATTTGTATAGGACCTTTCACAGATTTAAAAAAAAAATCACAAAGGCAGCATGGTGGTGCAGTGGTTAGCTTTGTCGCCACACAGCAAGAGGGTTCCAGTTTGAACCCAGGGTGGGGGAGCCCTTCTGTGTGGAGTTTGCATGTTCTCCTGTGTCAGCATGGGTTTTCTGCGGGTGCTCCGGCTTCCTCCCACAGTCCAAAGACATGCAGGGTAATTGGTGACTCTAAATTGGCCGTAGGTGTGAATGGTTGTCTGTCTCTATGTGTCAGCCCTATGACAGTCTGGTGACCTGTCCAGGTGTACCCCATCTCTCGCCCAATGTCAGCTGGGATAGGCTCCAGCCCCCCACAACCCTTACCAAGAAAAGCAGTTACAGAAAATGAATGAATGACTGACAAAGTGCTTTACATTAAAGGCAGATACACAATAAACATAAAAATAAAATATCAGTGACAAACAGCAAGTTAAATCACAGCAACAAAAAACCAAATGAGGGCAAAGATGATGTATTTTCACAAAAAGCCTTTCTGAATAATTTCGGGTAATATAGCAGGTATAAGGGACAGCCAATACCTTTTGATCAGATGACCTAAGTTGCTGATTAAGCAAATACGGGAGGAGGAGGTCAGTAATATACTGGAGTGTTTGACCATGCAAGGCTCTAAAAGTCAGCACCAGTGTCTAAAATGGGTGTGAAATTTAATGGGAAGCTGGTGACGAGGGGATAAAACTGGCGTGATATGTGATCTCTTCTTGTTCCTTGTTAAAAGCCAAACAGCTGCATTTTGGACAGTTTGTAAACTGCTCAAAGAAGTTTGATTTAAACAGGTAAAAATAGCATTACAATAATCTAAACGAGAAGATATACAAGCATAAACAATCATCTCTATCTCCACCTTGGTCACCACAGATCTTAATTTAGTAATGACCCTTCATCAGAAAAAAACATGACAGCAGAAGCTGGCTGACCAGTTATCAAGTGACAGGAACAGTTCAAGTACGACATCTAAATTTCAAAGGTTTTGCTGGACACAAACAGTGAGTGACCTCATGTGCTGCTTGATGTCAGGAAGTAATAATGAGATCCTCTGTCTTATTTGTATTTAACTGAAGAGAGTTATCAGTCATACAAATCTTAATAGCCTCCAAACATTCATTTAAAGTAGACAACTGGCTGATCTCAACCGGTTAAAAGAGCAATATAACCGAATGTCATCAGCACAAAGAAATTCCTCTAAAATGGCTAATAAGCTGACCTAGAGAGAGCTATATACAAAGAATAATAAAGGACCCAGAACAGAACCCTGTGGGACACCATTTCAAATAGATTCTGTGTGATTATCACATTATCTTAACAGTCAAAAACAAAAACAGAAAGAAAGTCTATTACAACAACAAATATATTTAACAGATGCACCTATGTCATGAACCCTTAATAAACAGAAAGAAGTTATCCCAGACTTCAGCAAATTTCTTTGTTGTATTATTCATTCGAGCCAGTAAATATTCAAAGAAGGCAATTTCTGTCATAAGTCTAATCCGTTTAGCGAATTCTGGGGTTTTTGTATTTCTCCAGTACCTTCAAACAACTCTTGCTGCAGAAAGTAAGCCATTTACTAATAAACCAAACTGAGCCCTAGTGGCACCTGGTGGCAAAAATATTTTGTCCCCAAGAAGATTATCACGCTATCTTGAGAAATCAGCCTTTTATTTTTTTGTCCAGGCCTGTGGTGGCAGGGGTCAGCCACAATCTTTCCTGCTGCCTGCTTCAGGGTCCTGTGGGTTTACAGAACCTGGATGGACAGCAGATTGCAGCAAATCACCTTCTTCACAGAGAAGTCACTGCAGTCGGTATCCAAATCAAACCATTTGATGACAATGATGTTACTATATTAGTATTGGTCATCTGCCTCAGCCACCTGTATGGAAGATTTAAAATGCCTGAAGAAAAACAACTAAAGAAAGAAATAAAGTGAAATGTCCTTCTTATGTCAGCCCGTTTTTAGGTTGAAAAGGGTCCAAATTTGACACAAACACAATGTTAAATAACAGAATTCATTCATTCATTGTGATATAGATTTTCCATTGCACATTCAAATCAAATAATATTCAAAACGGCTGAGTGGGTAGAGCAGGTGCCCCATATACAAAGGCTCAGTCCTTGCTGCAGCAGCCGCAGGCTCACTTCCAGCCTCCGGNACAAACACAATGTTAAATAACAGAATTCATTCATTCATTGTGATATAGATTTCCATTGCACATTCAAATCAAATAATATTCAAGATTCAGAGGCATCGGTGGCTGAGTGGGTAGAGCAGGTACCCCATATACAAAGGCTCAGTCCTTGCTGCAGCAGCCGCAGGCTCACTTCCAGCCTCCGGCCCTCAGCTGCGTGTTGTTCCCTAAGCTAAAAAAAAAAAAAAAAAATCTTAAAAAAAAGGAGGAGGTGCAAGCAAGCTCCCAGGAAGGACACATCTGTATATAGATTAATACATTTTTTTCCTGCAGCACCACAAAGCAGAAAGGACAATCACTGTACAAACATATACAAACATTAGACCGCTTATTTGGCTTATAAGTGTCGACAAGTGATAAGTGGTAGTTAGCTGAGTGGTTTAATGAAGGACAACAAGTTAATGACATCTATTAACATGTCCGCAAGGTAAATAGGCAGAATTGCCTGAAGGGTTAAATGTCAGACAACAGGGTGGATGAACTTTGCATTGCATTGATTTACTGCTACTGATGAAAGTAGGAAAAACATTTGACCAGTTTAAGAAATAACTTAAAGATACAAAAGGACACTCATATTAGGTCTCTTCTTATGGTATTTTTATGAAATTTAGCACTTTGTTGTGTTGTCTGAAAAACAGTGGCAGTCACAGTTGACTGTTAGTAATATACTTGCAGACATACATTAGCATTAGCATTAGCTTATCCTCTTCCATTAAACCAGTTTGTGTCAAAGCTTATTAATACTACAGTCTTTGATAATTTAACCCTGGGTCTAATTTAGTACGGGGTTTCGGTACTCATCCCTAGTCTGAACTGGGCTTAAGTGTCTGAGTTCATTGTCTCTGATAGCACAATCCATTCTTGTGCCATGGAAAATTCACGTATCAATGAAAAAGAATTTATAGTTATTAGAAACAACATTTTTTTTGTCCTTTTAACATATGTTATTCTGGAACACAATTAAAATTGCGTCACAGAAAATGCACACATAAAATAAAATGATATCACATCTCATACCCTATTATGTCACTTTATTTATTTATTTGTTTGTTTTATGTTGTTTGTTTAGGCATTTTTAATCTTCCATAACCTTTGGGTTAGACAAAGTAAAGGTCAAGGCTGTGTTGTATATCTTGCAGCCACCAGAGGGCACCGTGGTGACTTTACCTCACAATCAGGCAGACTGTAAATCAGCTTTAAGAACCGCAGACTGTCTGTGTGTGACTGTTTTATTTAGTCCGTTTACAGTTTATTTCTGATTCTGATAAGCTTTTTGATGCTGGATTTAGCCTAATAAATAGGCATGGTAGTGGACTTTAATCTGCCTGAAGGAAGACCAGAGACATTTGTAAAACGTTATCTGAACGTGACCATATTGTCACTACAAGATTCCCCTTAAAATGTTGAATTATTCATTATAATCATTTTATACATAAGATATATATATATATATATAGATAGACAGATAGACAGATAGATAGATAGATAGATAGATAGATAGATAGATAGATAGTTTTTGACGCTAGTCTGTTGGTACAAAAGTCTGTGACACACTAGACAGACAACTAAAACCTGTCTGATATTTTCAGTAAACACTATTTCGAACGATTATTCAAAGTTATTATATTAGGGAATACAAAGGTAAAATCATTCAGAGAGGTGTGGGAATATTTCAGTATCCCAAATGAGAATATGTCGCACTTCAAAATATGATACATTCGCTAAATACATTTATCCTCTTGAATGTATACATAAATTCGACATACAATGCAAATAACTGGGCATATTTCTTATGTTTATTCTAATTATTTTGTTGTTTTATTCTACTGATGTATATGTTGTGGTCAAATTTTCACACTTAGAGCCTCAGCACAGTGACGATATATATTTTATTTTATTATTTTATTTTTCATATCTTAAGCTCTAGTGTTAAACATGATAGCATATTTCCCCTCTGACATCAATAAAGTATTTCTGATTATGATTTCTGATTCTGAAGAATGTACCACGGTTGGAAATGATTGGCCCATAAAGTGAGATTTATGGCTGTTACGTCTTTATTCCTTAAGGCTCTGGATCTCTACATGAAAAAAAAGTGACAGTGACATAATATTCTCATGTTCTTCTTTAATTAACAGCAATTAGGTGTATTATCATCACCCTCTCGTGTCCTGCTCAGTGTGCCAACACTTCTGATTTTAAGCACCATTTACATCCGTAGCCAGAGGGGAAGAAAGTGTCCTTAAATAGCTCAGTATAAACTTTCCCTCCATAACAGCCCCAAGTGAGCAGCTCTGCAGAGCATCACACGACCACGGCATGACTGTTAAAGCATCGTTTTGAAAGGTTTTCTTGATTCTGTCAAATTTAAGGAAACAGTGGAAGAAACAACATGTTTTTTATAAAGACAGGTTATTTAGCAACACACGGGAAATGATGCAACTAACGCTTTGTAACCTGACACTCACATACAGTAGAAATGGTTTCAGGGGAATTTGGATTTGTGAGGGAAGTTACCTGATAGACATATTGTCTGGGCAGTTTCAACATGCAAAGCCGGACCTATAGCACATTCCCCCCTCTAGGCAAGCTTGATTAATAATTAATAATAATTTAAAACCTGAAGAAAAAAACAATAATTTGTGTAATGGACATTTTGCCACAATACATCCTTCCAATCAGCAGAGCGCTCCTGTGCACTTGGCCTCATTACTTAAAGAAGGACTATTTATTGTGCTATTTGGTTCATGATCAGGCTACTTTTGCATTTTAGTGAAATAAAAGTTTTTAAAATGTGGCTAGTTAAAGGCTAAAGTGAACAGACATGTTTTGAGCTTTCTTTTAAAACTATTTAGCGAGCTAGCTTCCCTGATATCTATAGGTGGTGTGTTTCATAACGTTGGGGCGCAAATGACAAAGGCTGCATCTCTGAACTTCTTCCAGTAAACCAGCAGCAGATGATCACAGTGTTCTTGGAGGCAAATTGTAAACAAGGGAGTTAGCAATGTATCTCAGTCCCAGGCCATTTAGAGCTTTGTATACAAGGAGGAGGAGCTTAAAATCAATTGTAAACAGAAGTCAATGCAGAGCAGCTCAGACTGGCCTGATGTACCATCTCCTCTTGGTTCTGGTTAATTGCCGAGCTGCAGAGTTTTGAATAAGCTGAAGTCTCTCAGTGGTGTTTTTTAGGAGGCCAGTAAAAAGTGCGTTACAGTAGTCAAGTCGGTTTGAAATTGCAGTCAGAATAAACCTCCTACAAACCTCCATATTCCAAATTTTTCTAAGGTCTTTTCCAAATGTGTTTTTGTTTCATTCTGCGCAGCTTTGCTTGTGACAAAATGAAAGCATGCATGACTCCACTGTCCCTGTGCTGCTGACCTGCATTTTGTGATTATTTGATGTTCCTTTTCTTTCATGTAGCCGAGCAGATGCTACGCTTCCCATTACTGTAACCTCGGTAACCTTCACTTCTTGTTTACAGATCGGACAGCAGTCCTCTTTTAGAAGTAATCAATGATGGTCATAGACAACCTGCCAGTGTTAGGCTTCACTGCCTAGACAACTTGGGAATACATTAAGATCATCTCCTGTTTATCCACTTCATAAGTGTCATGCTATGCACTCCTGAAATCAACCAAGGTATCAACCTGAGCCTCAAAGTTTAACGTCTCTGGATAACCGAAGCATCATGTTAAGAAAGGTTTCGATTTAAGGCTCCAAAAAGTCCTACCTGCAAAACTACAATCCCATCAGTCTCAGCTGTACTTTGTGTTAAGTGCTAGTAAGCAAATTTTAGCATACTAACACGTTAAACTAAGAGGTGAACATGGTATATAGCTAAACATTAGCTCTGTCTCAAGCTTTCAGGCTGCCTTGAGTTTATTTAAAGCAGGGGTGTCAAACATATGGCCCGTGGGCCAGAACCGGTCCGCCAAAGGGTCCACTCCGGCCCACTAGATGACTAGATGAAGAGGCGCCGATGTGTGTATATATGTGACGAGATCAGAGTGAGACTGTGCACTGTAACTTACTTGTACCCGCATGGTTGAGAGCACTCACTGCAAAAGCATCAGCTAAATAGATATAATGTAATGACACTGACTTACCTCTGTGTAAAATATTGTAACCCAGCTGGCTTTTGTAAGTTGCCATCCCATCATTGAGGATGTAGCACGCTGACATTAGCGTGTAGCTTCAGGCAGAGCTGCTGGCATGGCTGCAGACCCTTAACCTTGCTCCTCAACAGAGAATCATTGATCTCCCAGCGTCCCTTTAAAAACAGCAGTTTGTGCAAACACATGACATCTCCCATGTTCCTATAGAGCATTTTAGTATGGTAGATTGTCATACACCCCCTTTTTGCAATCCATGCAAAATCCTCACAATCCGGCCAAATCCTTGCAAGCCTACAAAAATCCAAGCTATGGCCATTTTGTGTCGATTTGCAATCTATATTAATTTGGAATAGGCTTTAACCAGATTTAGACATGGATTTTAAACATGATTCCAAAATAAGATGTTCTGTCTGCTAATCTCTGGAGATTAGAAACCACTGCACAGACAAGAGAGAAACATTTTACACACGGGGAAACCTTTTATGTAATATTCTTAATATTTCAATTTATGCATGCCGGAATGATTTATTATGATGTACATTTGCCACTTCCTTTCCTCTAAGAATGAAGATTAGAAATGCAAAACACCTCGCTGTATATGAAAGGAGAGAAAGTGCAATTTTTGAGAGAAACCCAAAGTGTTTCCCCACACAAAGTGACGATAAGACATAAGAGGGCTTAATGTCTGAAAATGGTGACATGAGAGCAGGCAAATAAGCTGAACTGTGGCATACACACTGTGTGTTTGTGTTGAGCTTATGTGGTCTGCGTCTCTCCCAAGCACGCAGGAAGAGAGTGTCAGTGGGAGCGATAAGGACTGATTGCACAGAGAGAGGAGGAGGTCCAGCGCTCGTGTGGCAGCTGTTGAGTAATTTGCAAGCAAGTCAAGAAGAGTGAATTCCAACAATGTCTTCTCACTAGTTTAGTGTGCTGCATGTAGTAAAAAGAGAGGTGCATTGAAAAGCCAGGAGATGCAGGGGTGATGTTAATGTGAGGATGCACATGTGTTGACTGAAAGCAGAGTGACCCTGTGCAGAGAGAAAGAGGGAGGAGGAGAGAAAGAGAGAGAGGGAGCAGCGTGGGAGGGAGGAAGTACACTTCAGGACTTCTCATGAAGCACGTCAGACGTTACTTATGAGAGGAGGCAGAGGACCTTCGCCACCAGTGAGGAACGAGGCAGAGGTGACCCGGAGGAGAAGTGGAGTTGTTTATATGCAAGTAGAGGTGAAGAGAAGAGAGAGACCCTCCTCTCTGTGGGTCAGCCGATGAGAGAAGATGAAGAACCAAATCACCAATGCCCTCTCCGACTTCTTCTTTGAGTACGAGACCCCGCGGCAGGTGCTGGTGAGGAACAGGAGGGTGGGAGTGGTGTGCCGTCTGATCCAGCTGGGGGTCCTGGCTTACATCATTGGGTAAGACATTTGTCCATTGATTCTTTGTTGAGTGCAGAGAGGGTCTGCGTGGTCTTGTTTCAGCTCATGTGGAATGACAGTCTGATGCACAATGACCTCTGAGGGTGACCCTGCAAATACAAACAACTTTAGTTTTTCTTGTTGTCTTAATTTTGCTTACATGATAAAAAGGCTTGTCAGAAAAACATTTTTTGTCAAATGAAGACATCTTATCTGACTTCTGGATGGTCAGAGATACATACTTTAACTTGGCAGGTACTGTCGACACAGCAAATAGGAACTGTGCAAACAAACTGGGAGCAGCGGCTGATTGATGGCAGGAAGGGGCAAGAGCTTGATTATCTTGCCCTTCTCAAGTTGAGACAAAAAATGCAGCGTGCTTTTTAACTTACACACACTTCCACCACACACTTGCTTTGACACGTTAGAGTCATTCCCTGGAAACCCATCCCGAGGAAGGGAGAGTCTGTTCCTTTTTTTAAAATCTCACCTCACGTCAAAGCATCTGGGTTTCTGGTTTTGTTAGTGTGGAATTACTCACGCTCTGTTTGTGTTTGTGCATGTTTGTGCATGAGTGTGTATGAGGGGGTGTGAGTGTGTGCGCACCTCTGAGCAGCAGAACCTGAGGAGCTATGTGTGATGAACACGCTGAGGCATATGCTCACACGTATAACAATCAACTGCTGCCCAATTCGCTGCCAAATGGCGACATGTTACCTTCTACTGGTGACGCTGATGATGACCAAATATGTGATCCAGAGAGACACGTTTAAGAATCTCTTCTCTTGCTAATGGCAAGGTTTGTTGTTTACCCCTTAAAAAAACAGTTGATTTCTACAGATTGCAATCAGATCACTTTTACAGTCTATATGTTATCATGGTGCTTTAATCCTCACAGTCTTCAGGGTGAGGCCACAACACATTTGGAAACTGTGAAACTGTGAAATGTGGTTTCAGTTTCCGTTGCGTGCTGATACAAAGAAAAAAAAGCCACAGTGCCGTTCAAAGGTTTTGTCTCTTTTGGCATTAAGGCTCCCTGTGCATGACGGATCTCCCTCCTCTGCTTTCTTCACCTGTCACCTGCCTTTTGCAGCCACATTTAAGCCGGGCGATGATGGGCATGAAATGAGATGTGATTATGAAGCTGTCCAGATTCTCCTCCTCAGGACTCACGCAGCAGGCTGACAGCACAGAGCAGGAGTCAGCCTGTGTCTCTCAGGCGCTGGCAGTGAACCGGTGAACCACTCGTTGTCTTGTCAGGAATTTTAGATTTCATCTTAACTATCGAGAAAAAGTCGGAACTGGTAGTAGTTTTTGATATTTTATGGATATATTTGTGTGATTTTATTATCTCGACTTCATTCTCATACATGAAAGTGCAGGTTAACAGTTTGAGGTTACTCGTACCAGACCAAACCATTCACACATACTGATGCTTTGTCACACCTGAGACGCCGCAGATGGTTTTGCATCAAGTTTAAATAAGAATGTTTGTTATATAATGTTATGTGATGTAATGCATCACGAGAGACGTCAGCGCGCTACGACCTTACCTAAATTATATAACATTACGTTCAGTGTTGGGAAGGTTAGTTTTGAAATGTAGTAGAGTGGTGCAGGAATGAGTTTTAACACTTCCAGTTTCATTGTCTCAAAGTCAATGGTTTTTTTGAATGGCTTTTTGGTGAGATGCCTGAAATAAGCTCTGTGCTTAATACAAGCTGAAGAGACTTTCACATTTTGTTCTACAACATAAAATACATCAGTAAATACACCAATCTTAACTTTTCAAGCTTTCAGGTGTCTTCAAAAGATGGTTGCTAAGAAGTGGCTAAATGATACTACAGAACGTCATCACCCCGAACACAGCTTTACAGATTTGTTCTGGTGACGATGAAGACATGAGACCATGGTGTAGTTTGTTTATAGCCTAACACTATAGCGAACGTGTAAGTATCAAGGTTTGTTTGCCACAGAGCTGATTTTCTGCAATAATCTAAAATCCAATGGAAAAATCCCACTGGCTTTTTGATGAGGGAACCAGGGTGACGCTAACTTCCACGTTGGCCTACAAAAAATGTCATCCCTGCTGCACTCTAGGTCAGGCTGTTCTCATATGCTGTACATATACCTACGAAAAGGAATGCACCAAAATTCTTAAGGAGGCAGCTCGGGGTGGTGGATGAATTGGTCAAACAACAGAGGACTTTCTCCCACGAAAGACGTGTTTAGAACCGTGTGAAACCAAGTGAACTTTGAGTCAGTTTAAGGTACATCGTTGTTATGGCTGTATGTGTCCCAGGTGTGCTGCATTGCTTAACAAGGATTACATGCATTTTAGTGTTTTAAAGGTGTCTTATGTGGTTCTGTTGGATCAGTGGTGGAGTTTTGTTCATCGCATAGGGCCGCCCAATGGTAGGGCATAACAAAGGGGGCTCGTTCATCATCAAAATGCTTCTTTTCCTAAACCTCCGTATCTTTATGTTAAGTACTTAACGTCATTCGTGGGGCTCTAAATCATACGAACTGTTGTATGAGGATACATTGACTAGATTACAGATTACCAATTACCCTGTTATAAATGTAATAGTAATCTAACCATTCAGTGTAATGTAACTTTTACGTTTACATTTGATTACTTTTCTCACTCTTTAAAACATAATTGCATAAGTGTTGCACACAAACAGCTTTGCTGACCCGAGTTGTCCAAAAATATATTAATTACATATTTTCCACAGTAACTGTAACAAACCACAGTTACATTTATTTTGTAATTCAATCACATAACTCCGTTACATATAACTACGTAATTACACCCCAACACGACGTTAGTGCACAATGACTGTATATAATTCACTTAACATCACATTAACATAACATTAAGGCTTGTTCGAGGTAAGCTGTGCCTGCCCTGGATGACATCAGACGGCAGCAAGTCAGACAGTTTCCAACAGCCTTCCAAGATTATACAGGAAGTCACACATATTTACATCCTGTTAGATCCATCTGTTGGCTACCTGTAGTTTGCAAACCATCTATTATTGAGACATGTTTGTTAACAGATTAAACCTCCACTGCACAACACATGACCAATAACCTACAATGTAGCTTTAAATACTATTATGCGGAAATTAGGGTTTCCTCCAAAACGTGGTGTTTGTGATTAAAAACTAAGGGCCAATCAGCTCTTTGATCAGCCAACAGCCAGGTATTTCCCATAATACCCTGGGTCTTGCAGTTGTTGGAGAGCAACTGCAGCACCTGGCTCTAAAAACTGCAGCCGCCTTGAGCTTGTGGTGTCATCATTGCCCACGTGTGCATGATGTTAGAGTAAGTCGTAATATGCATTGTGCTGTGATCATCGGTGATCGATTCTGTTCTTGAATTAGCCTATTGACTTTTGGTTTCACACGGTCTCCAGGGTGAAAGCCCAGTTTTGTTTGCCAAGGGGCGTGACAAAGCGTCAACAACCTGGGGATGAGAATGGGCTGACCAGACAGTGCTTTGCATAAACCTCTCACAGAAAAAGCCCTTCATGAATGCTCTGGAAATATTCAATAAATCAATTGAGAGTAAATCTCTTCAGTCAGAAAGAGAAGGAGAATCATTCAGCAGAGAACAGCAGCCTCAGCAGACCATAATTAATTCTCCTCTTGTCACTTTAAAGTTGACAAAAATGTCAATCTATTGTTTGCATTTCATAGCGATTTTTATTTCATTCTGATTGTCTCCACAAAATGAACCCTAATCTCAGCGCCACAGTGTGGTGGGAAGAAAAGCCCTGCGCACATCAAGGAGCCTCCTCCTCTGCCTCTCTGCTCTCCTTCTGTCGCAGCAGATACAGATCTCACTTAGACTGCTGTTTTGGAACATCCTTCCATTATTTCACGCTCATGGGTTTCTTTATTCCATTAATGTGCTCTATTTTTTTCTCCCCTTGCTCTTGAATGTAAGCTCTGACTTACATAATTGATTTGCCTAACTGATAGAAGTTGTGGCTTTTAGCTGATTGTGCAGGCGGTTCCTCATTTCAGTCTGTGGCTTGTTTCTGTTCGTCTGCTACTGTAAGGTACTTTCATCATCAATGCACAAGTGCGGCCCTTTAAGCTTTCTGCTGGGGGGTAATTGGTTTTCACATCCTATATCAAATAGCTCTACATGTATGTGTGTGTGTGTGTGTGTGTGTGTGTGTGTGTGTGTGTGTGTGTGTGTGTGTGTACATACAGTATCTTCCCAGTGCACACCAGCTGTCACCATATCTCCTGACCAGACACAGAGCGACACAAGGAGAAGCTGCACATCAGATATGATGCTGTGGTACCCCTCTAGCATCAGTTTTTGATGTTCAGGGATGGTGTGTCAATTTACGCTCATTTCAGGCTTGTGTCTTTTAAAAAATAAACTTCTGTTTTTAAAGGAAATGTACAGTTTTTGCTTGCTTAATGTATACAGTCCTGTTTTCAAACTAAATGTGGAACGTAGGTAAAATATTTGTACACATTCTCACTCCAACCTTGTCATATATTGACGTTTGGTCATGGACCTCCCATGTCCAGATATGACGTGAAAGGTGACCTGGCTGTGTTAGCTGTTCTGGGACACTGTGTCAACTTCTGCCTGTTACGTGCATTGTCTTCTTTCAAAATACACTTCAATTTTCACAGGAAATTAAATGTTAACAGCACTACGTCAGTACAACACCACAAACTGACGTTTTTTTTCCTTCAACAACAAAACACAGTTAGGTTTAGGCAACAATAGTAAGTGGATAGATTTAGGAAAAAAAAACAGAGTTTGGCCTTAAAATCTTATGGCTTGCAAACACTGTCCTTTGGGGTATATGTCGGATGAAAGTTTGTTGGACCCATCCACCACACCTCCAGCCCGCCCCGCTCGGACTTCCGCTGCCTTAAAGGCGCTGTATGTAAGAATGTGGCCAAAACGGTCACTGCACTCAAATTCAAAATACTGCTGCGAGTCGTGTCCGCCCCCCCTCCCCTACAGATTCGAGGCTGCTGGACAGCGGCACGCTGGAGACTGATTTGTTTGCCCACAAGCGTCGCCACGTCCTTGATCTTCGGTTTTCCAGCGGACCATTCAAGCAAGTCCGGCTTCTCTGCTGCTAACGCTGCTGCCGGGATACAGTGGAGGAGGAGCCGGCTGCTAATGCTATGTACCGGGACACTGCTAACGCTGCTGCCGGGATACAGCGGAGGAGGAGCCGGCTGCCAATGCTATGTACCGGGACACTGCTAACGCTGCTGCCAGGATACAGCTGAGGAGGAGCCAGCTGCTAATGCTATGTACCGGGACACTGCTAATGCTGCTTGCCGTGCTGCTGTAGCTCAGTCGTAACTGTAACTGATGCTGAGACTCTACTGACTGCGTGACTGGTAGATGGCGGTGGGTGGCGCAACAGGCCAAAACACAAATTCAAAACATAAACATGATTTGCGGACCGTAAATTTTTTTTTAAATGCGAATATTCTGGCTGTACTATTGTTGTCGGTGAGATCAGTATGTTATATGAACATTATTCCTTAGTCTCTGTGACGTATTAGGATTTGCTTTAGATTTCTTACATATAGCTCCTTTAACTCTTGTCCTTGTCCCGTCACGTTTTCCCCTAACGCCACACGGCAACCGCTCGCGTATCATGTCAGCGCTAAAGGACGCCTTTTTCTGTTGGTTTCTGACGCTGCAAGTCACTGCTGCCCACAGTGTTATTACTGAATTAAGCTTGTGCACATGAAGTGCAATCAGTTTAGGACAGGGGTATATGTCATCATTTCATCAGCTGTATACTCCACCCAACATAGATCGACTGACTTTTGGTTTCATATGGGACACAAACAGCAGTCTCCTGAGTGAAAGTCAGGACTTTGTTTGACCTATTGTCAAACAAAAAAAGCCGCTGCACGGTGCATTTCATACCGGCGCTAAAGGGTACACGGGCGCGTTGAAATCTGATGCTGAGGGCCACTGACCAACTGTCTGTATTT
Source organism: Epinephelus moara (assembly GCF_006386435.1). Taxonomy (NCBI): domain Eukaryota; kingdom Metazoa; phylum Chordata; class Actinopteri; order Perciformes; family Serranidae; genus Epinephelus; species Epinephelus moara. The sequence continues at coordinate 19,463,158 of NC_065508.1, read as the reverse complement.
GACATGCTGGGAGTGAGATCGTGTTGTGAAATACCTTTATGATATGAAAACAAATGTAAAAATATATCAATAAAAAAATATCTTAGGTTGTAAATATGGCAAAAATACCACTGTTAATGTAAATACCATGTAAAGATTTGTATCTGTTGAAACGTTTGATTAAAAAAGCTTCTTATTTCTATGAGAACAGTTTTGTTTTGCTTTCAGAGTGCAGGTCCTGAAATAAACTTCAGTATCAGTGGAATCCAGCTAATTTGGCTGTATATCAATGAATGCATGAAGTAGCTGTGAACTAACATTCCTTCACCGATGATCTGTTAAGTGTGAACTAATCACATGAAGTCACAGTGAGTTAATCATTTGTTAATGATGAGCAGCAGGACATTAAAACATGCATTAAATAATCATGAGTCATGCATTAGTTAAATAAAGTGTTACCATTATTATGATTATTATTATTGGATTGTTATTACTGAAGCATCAATGTGAAAGCAGCATGTTACTGTCGCAGCTGCTCCAGGTGGAGCTAGTTATGTCTGCTCTATGTAATTAGGTTATTTAGTTGACTTGTTTTGGAGTTGGGCCTCTCTAAAGGGTCATCAGATAAATGTGAGGGGTCATCAGATGATTAATGGGAGAGGAAAGAAGCAAAAATAGTTCTGTTACATTTGTTTTCTTTTTGATTTCTCTGTATTTGTTTGTGAAACATTGAATAATTACCCCCACTTAGAAATGACACCATGTGAGAAGATTAGAGGGGAGATGTGTCTTTGGTTGAACTGCTGAAAACTCACTGATATCTGAAACATGACAAGGGGCCCCAGCTGGTAACAAGCCCAAAATATAGGTGCTTCTTATTTTATGGATCTTATAATTTGTATCTTGTTTGTTCTGTCTGGTTTCGGTTAGCTTTGTATTTTAATGTAGCCTCTGTATTTATTGTAGAGTTTGGTTGTTCTTTTTTCTTGTGTAACTGTTGTTGACTTTTATGTATTTTAAAGGCCCATTTAACGATGTGCAGTGCAAATAAGCTCAGGCTAAAAATACTACGGTATGTGGCATGAGTCTATGCTACATCCTTGTCCTTATACAAATACACATTTTTTGAATAAATAAAAATATGTTGTTTTTTTTATCTTAATCCAGTAACTAGAGCTTCCAGAAAAATGTGGTGTAAAAAGTAAAATGTTTCCCTCTGAAATGAGGTAGAGTTGAAGTATATATTACATGAAAATACTGAGGTACTGTGAAGTACAAGTACCTAAATTTGTACTTGTATGATCCAGGCCTTGGCCGACCCTGAGCTGAGCTCATTCAGGTTTTCATCTAGACTCTGGGGCCACTGGCTCTCCAGCTTGTTTTTGGGTGCAGTTGAATTTTTCAACTATATGAATGCATAATGTAGTGTTGGGTATTTCTTGTCTTTTTAATATATATATTGTATTTATTATATTTAACTTTTGTAAATAGATGACTGTCTGTTTTTATGTGGTACGCTATGGACCGTTCTCTGTGTCCTTAATAAAGTCATTATTATATTATGTATGTCTGAATAGATTTACAAAATGTAGTTTGAGCAGCTACCCCAGAGGATTACTTGTACCCTGAATGTGAACTGTGATACAGAGTCATCATATTTCTACAGTTGTTTTCTTCAGCCCAGTCGCCAGAAGAAAATATTGGCATAGTGTGTTTCTGCAAACCACAACTACGTTGTATTTGCGTGTTTCATATGTATCATATCAATGTTTTAAAGTGACGTAGTATATATGCTAACCTTCTCATCAGGTGGAGTGGATGTTGTGATTTAGCGAGTCATTGCAGAGTTTCCAGTGGTTTTTAAGGCACCAAATGTAGGTGTTTTTTAGTCCAGCAGGGATAGTGCCACAAAAAGCTGTCTTTTTTCACAGGCATTGCTGCTTTTCCAGCAGGGAGTGTGCTCCCAAAAACACTTCTTTGAGCCCAGACATGATCTTTTCCTAACCATAACCAGGTGGTTTAGTGCCTAAACCTAACCACATGTTAACCACAGCATTGTTGAAATGTCAGGTTTCATCATATCCACCACATTATAACAGAGAGAGAAACGTACAATGCCAACACTGAACTTCACTACCATCTACTGGATTTAAATATAATAATGATAAACTGTATTTATATAGCAGCTTTCATACAAGAAATGCAGCAAAAAAGAGCTTTACAACAAGGGCAGGGAATTAAAATTTAAAAGTATGTTTAAAACAGTTTAAAACATGGATTAACTGATTCATAAAATCATAGAGGTGTAAAACTATAAATCATAAAATCAAGTAGGATTTTAAAAGAGTTGCAGCAGTGTGAAGCGTAAACAGAAATAGTTTCAGACCTGTATAAGAAAAGTCAGAGTTAGTTAAAGGCTAAAGTGAACAGATATGTTTTTAGCTTTCTTTTAAAAATAATTAGCGAGCTAGCTTCCCTGATATCTATAAATAGTGTGTTCCATAGCTTTGGGGCGCAAATGACAAAGGCTGCATTCCCGATCTTCTTCCAGCTGTTGCTGGGAACCTCCAATAAACCAGCAGCAGATGATCGCAGTGTTCATGGGGGAGAATAGTTAGTACTTAGTAATGTAGCTCGGTCCCAGCCCATGTAGGGCTTTGTATACAAGGAGGAGGAGCTTAAAATCAATTCTCAGTGTGACAGGAAGTCAGTGCAGAGCAGCTCAGACTGGCCTGATGTGCTCTCTCCTCTTGGTTCTGGTTAATAGCCGAGCTGCAGAGTTTTAAATGAGCTGAAGTCTGTGAAGTCAGTGGTGTTTTTTGGGGGGCCAGTAAAAAGTGCGTTACAGTAGTCGACGCGGCTTGAAATAAAGGCATGAATCAATTTCTCAGCATCTTTTTCATTTTCATTGACAGTAGTCCGACCTTAGTGATGTTTCTGAGGTGGAAAAATTATGTTTTCGTCACCTTGTCAATATGGGACTTAAAGTTTAGATCTGAAAAATGTGTGTGTCTAAATATGTGTGGCAGTTATTCCGCCAAGGCCCAGTGCCCCTTCTAACAATGTTAATAAAAGTGAAAAATAACTGCTGTATCCATCCTATGATCTTGATCCACTCCAAAATTTAAGTTTCATGAAAGTTGGGCCAGTAGTTTTTCTGTAATACTGCAGCCAAACAGACACAACAAAACAAAACCTCTTTGGTGGAAGTAAACATGCAACCTGCCACTTTAATTTGATATTCAGTCTTCTGAGAAATACTATCTTTGGATCTATGCTAGCAGCTGGGACTGTTTTATCATTGCTCAACGACAGTACTGCATATCTATTAAAACCACAACTGTTATTCTCCTTCTACTTGAGCCTCTTTTGCTTTCTTTGCAGACATGTAACAGTTTGCTAGAACGTCTGAACTTTCAGATTCCATATGTCTGATTTGTCTTAGTGGTGGTAAAGCGGATGACCACCATGAGATTACACAACCACAATCACTTGAGCGTGTCCCTGTAAGGTACACTGCAGATGAGGCATTGCAGTGCTGAATGTCAATGTCTCCACTGTACATGTCCATGCCTGTGAGGTTGGATGGTTGGCTGGGGTGGAGTTTGATGTGATGTGTTGATAGACCTGACATGATGCTGTCTGTGTCTCTTACAGGTGGGTGTTCATTTACGAGAAAGGCTACCAGTCCACAGACACAGCAGTGAGCTCCGTCTTCACCAAAATGAAGGGCGTGGGCTACACCAGTGTAAATGGAAGTGAGAGAGTCTGGGATGTGGCTGACTACGTCTTCCCTTCGCAGGTTGGTGACTGAAGCCTTTCCCACCACATGCAGGGGCATGAAATGACTCCAAATTGGTGAAGAATTTGTTTTGCACCTGGTACAAGTCCCTGACTGTTGTTAGGATTATAGTACGAGTCAGATGTCTTGAAGGCTACAACCACAGCCCATGAATCAAACAGTCAGAGTGAGTAAACATCAGGCTTAGTCAGGCGAGCAACGTCAAAACTCTTTGAAACAAGCTGGTCAGCAGTCAGATCGTGACAAAGATCAACGTTTAGTCACGCTCTTAAACATCCGTGTTAGCCTGATTTTATGTGCCAGGTCGAATCAATGATGACACACAGATTGAAAGTCACTGCTGGCTCTGTAATGTGACCTGGATGATAATCTGGCTTTGTCAACATCAAGGTGTCTCCATGCTTTCCCAAAGACATAGCGTGCACCCTGAAAAGAACTAAGCAAACAACTTTACAAACAGAAACTCTGTTCAAATATGAATCTGTGTTTGCCTAAAATATCTCTGTGTCCTGCTATCTGTGGGAAAGAAATAAAGGCACAATGAAGATTGCCCTGTTTGCTTTGTAGTCTGGGTGTGGGCAAATGGTTTGGCACGATGAACCCAACCAACAAGATGTTAAGGTCATTTAGGTATAGACTCTCACACAAATCCACCTCTCTGTGAATATTCCCCAGTCAGTCAGTGTTTCACTTTTTGAGACCTAGTCCAAAATTTACAGGGGTATTTTTGTAAACAGGGTTCCCCTCCTTTGTTCTCAAAAAAAAAAAAAAAAAATCTCTGTCAAATGAAAATGCAGAAACACAACTGAAGCGATATAACAGTAACCCTAAATTCAAGCAAAGAAGAAGATTTTGGCCGAACAAAAGCCTGAAAAAAGCCATTACCTGAAGGCAACCTACACACCCTTTTAACAGGCTTGGTTTGATTTGGTTTGGCCTGTTAGATTGGCCTCTCCATCACAACAGGGCTGCCCACTTGAAGATGTGTCTTTAACCGGTGACAACTTGCCTTGAGTGATGACATTTAAAAGCAGCGAGCTGATGCACGGCTAAAGTACCCCATAAATATTGCTAGTGTGTTTTTCCATCACACAGTGACAGGTAAAAGAAGTTTACCTGTCACTGTGGCTGTTTGTGCTTTTACTTTCTCCCTTGCAGTATCACTAGACTTCTTTTTATTGAACAAAGGTTGCTAACAAAGTTCAACTAATTCAGTGATAATCTCATTTAATTTCTTATAGATTATTCACAACTAAAGTCCCTCTTATTTTGTTATGTTAAAGCTTTTATTGTGAAGCAGCAAAATAAGGAAATATTGGGTTTTCATCAGCAGTAACTTAACACGCCTCATACAGCTGAAAGCAAACATGAAACAGTTAAATAAAGCAGAAGTAAAAAGCAGGATGCAGGAGAGAAACTAAATTCCAAACCACAGAGATTCACTTAGAGGTTACAACAATACTGAGAGCTGAACACACAAAGACTTTTAAAAACGCCTTTCTGTCTGGTCTCCTGCACAGACAGAAGTTAGCAGAGTCTCACAACCAACATGTTTGATTCAGAGGGAGAAGGGGGGTTGTTGGGGGCTGGCTGCTGTCGGCAAGATGTCACCGCTTCCTGCTTGGAGGCAGGTGGGAGCCATTTGGCCCTGCTCTAGAGAAGGTCCATCTCTGGCACAGCTCAGAAACCTCACAAAGGAGATAACGGCCCACACTTACAGGCCAAAATAATCAGTTGTTCCTGTCTACATGACAACATTGTCAGTGACCTAAAACACAGTTTGTGTGTGGACGAAAGTCCAAAACCTTTTTGTTTACAAAAATACCTGTGTCCTTGTGGAGTTCACCTGGCTCCTGGCTATGCTGTGTGGTAGTGTTGTGTCATTTGCCATCGTTCAAAAGAATGAATCTGTTGAGTGAATGTACTGAACTGAATCACTTCCGGGACTGATTTGTTAATTTCTCAGTTCAGTTGAGCTCAGCAGCGAGCTTGCAGGCTGGGAGTGGAACCACCAATTCAGTCCGTGCGAACGATGAATCACTCGTGAGTTGCAAGGCAGCCAGGGTGCAGAGAGGGACTGGCTACCACGTGATGAATCACTTGGTGAACGAATCACTCGGTGAACAACGTAACCCTGATCCCTGAGTGATTCAAATCATTTCTTCAAGCGATACACTTTCATAGGGACCGTTTTCTCCAAGCTAACAGCTAACATAGCTAGGAGTCAAGCCACATGAACACAATCACACACCTCCCCATTGTTTAAACAGACTTAGTCTCCAGATAAACAAACTTAAAACGTTAGGCTGGCCAGTAATGAGACTCACCAGTGCAGGGCAGATGCAACAGCAGCTTAGCCGTGTATCAGTTCAGTGAGTCGGACAACGCAGTACACAGTCAGGGCTCCTCCAGCCAAGCACTGAACGATTCGGTGAACGAATCTTTTTAATGAACTGATTCTAGTGATTCAGTAACATCTAAAGAACTGTTTTGCCCATCACTACTGTGTGGAGTCACTGCTAAACAAGTTAGCTTCCAACAAACGGACAACAAGTTCATTGCTATCTAAATGTACGCAGTGTCATGAATACGCATTGCTATGCCGCTATCCTGACTGACAGGTCACTGTACATACCCCGCTTTATGGTTTATTTTACTCTAAATGGGGCCATAATTTACAAAATGAACTGCATTCTGTATTGACAAAGCCTAACTGGCAACTTAGACTATAAACATATGAGGAAAATATTTACTGAGGTAATAAATCAAGTAGAAAGTAGGGTCATTTTCTCATAGACTTCTATGCAATCAGACTTCTTTTTGCAACTAGTGGAGTCGCCCCCTGCTGGGGCTGGAAAGCATGCAGGTTTATGGCGCTCCAGCATTGGCTTCGCTTTTCAGACTGACAGACTGGGTCCACTTCTTTATACAGTCCATGTCACAAGCACACAAAGAAACCACCATGGGCATGGTTGGCAATTCCGTTTCTAGCTTACAGCTAACGTCTTTACATTGACTGTTTGGGGTGAATCAAAGCAGAGTGCACAATAGTCCAGGAATTAAATAAATGCAAACATGAGGCAACAATTCTCTTTGCCTTCTGTCTAAAAACACCTTAAAGTTCACTAATTAACACATAATAACTTATTTCACACAGGGAGTCCTTGCTTATGGCCGAGAAATCGTACAGCACTTTACACTTTGTCTCATGTCTGTGCGTATGTATGAAGGTGGAGGCAGCAACTGGATAACTTAGCTTAGCATAAAGACTAGAATCAGGGGTAAGAGCTAGACAGCTCTCTTTTACAGGTCACATAACACCACACTAAATCATAAAGTGTGCTTGTACGGAGAAGATATAACATGTTAGTGAGCTGTTAGAGGTGCCGGTGGATTTTGTTACCTTTGAGAAGAGCCAGGGTAGCTGTTTCTGCCTGTTTCCAATCTCCTTAATACTTACTGTACAAATACAGGATGGCCATCATGTAACTATTCCTTAAAACTAAATACTGACCATGGTCTAAACAAGTGTAGAGATTTGGTTTGATGGTGTTTGTGATCTCAGCAGGGTCACCAGTGGGACACAACTGATTCATGTTTGACAAACTGCCTACAATAATCTCTAGCGTGTTGCATAATAACTGCTGCATCCTTTATTATGACATTTTGTGGCGTAAATAAATGAGATTTAAAATGAATGCAACATTTTACTTCTTTCAGGGAGACTCATCTTTTGTGGTGATGACAAACTACATCATCACCGAAGGTCAGAAGATGGGAAAGTGTCCAGAGGTACGTGGAAATGCTTCCTCCCCTTCTTTCTTCTTTGTCTCTCCTCTCCCTCTGACTGTTACACTTCCATAAATAGTCAAACGAAACACAAATTGTGTCTCATTCCAAGACTGTTTCTGTAATTGGGTAATTGCCGAGCCGTCAAATAAGAAAAAATCTTTCTCAACTTATTGGCCTCAAGATGACATTAACTATTTCTGTATGCTGCAAAACATGCACAACTTTATTCTCATGTTGTTTTCATGTTGTTCACATCCACATTCCACAGTTGTGTCCACACACTGACCCCGGTCTCTTGTTTACAACAGCTCCACGGCAAGCACAACTGCAGCTCAAACGCTGACTGTGAAGGAGGGAGTTTCAAACGTACGGGACATGGTAAATCCTGACGGCCTGAAAGTGTGTGACCTGAGCAGTCCTCACTGAGTAACCGTCTTTCCATCTGCGGCCAAACTCGGATCATTCCAGATCTTTGGCTTTCTATTATCCTGTCTTGTTTCACCAGACCTTCATAAACTTCCTTAACTTTAACTACTTAAAGGGACAGCTCACCCTAAAATACATAATTTTCCCTCTTACCTATAGTGTTGTTTATCAGTCTTGATTGTTTTAGTGTGAGTTGACGAGTGTTGGAGATGATCAGCTGTAGAGATGTCTGCCTTCTCTCCAATACCATGGATCCCCTACAGGATGTTTTGATGTCATGATCGCAACAGTTAATGCAAATTCAACCAATGCCTGTGAAATCTGTGTGACCTTGCAATTTTCCCTAATCACCCAAAATTTTCTGTAAATTTCACCAATAATCGTAGCTTTATGTGAGTTTCACCAATCATAGCAGTCTCCTGCACAACATCACCAAACTCACCTCCTTGTTTCAGGTTGTGAAGATGCAGACATGTTCAACACGTCTCACAATCACTAACAAAAATGACTGCTAAACACTGTGCAAGGCAATCCTTGATGTGTCACACAAAATTGGGGGGTAACTGTTTTGCACTCTGTGCAACGTTGCGGTGCAACACAAACGACATAGATTGACAAATACTTTCCAAAACACAGCCAGAGAATGACTGACGCATGCAGACAACAGACAAAGACACAGGTTGTTGCATCCTCATCTATTGCACGTGCTGAAAGGATCAAGGTGACTTACACTGTGTCTCAAATCACATACTTCCGTCAGTACACTTCCATTTAGTATACTATGTGCACTATGTACTTATTGGCGTAGTGCGTGAATTTTTACAGGGTAGTGTTGTCTCAAACCAAACACAGCCATTGTGCACTCACTGGAAATGACGACTGCAAATTAGCTAGTTAGCAAACTAGCATTAGCATTCGCGTTATTGTTCGCGGTACCAAACCATTACAGACTGCTAAATTAACCCAATAAACATACCGCTGGCTTATACCTGACAGCAGTATAGAGGCGCTTAGTGCAAAAACACGTATTTGTACAATGCAGCGACGTTCACGGTCGCACAGTCCTCGGCCGCCATTTCCAGTTTGAAAAGTGGTCCCTCCCCTTCCGCTACGTAGCCAAGATGGTGACCATTGAGGGCGAGGGGTGTCCATAGTTCCACACTCAACTTCTTGACTGTTTGGAGTGCACCATCTGGGTACTCATAGTGCACTGCATTTTTCCAAACTTCTCAGTGTGAATGCACTTATGCACTCAAAATATTAAGTGTAAGTACAGAAGTACGCGATATGAGACACAGGGTTGGACTAAATATGCAGGTTAGTGGTAACTTTAGTTTAGTGTATAAATTACAAACTCAGAACAGGGCAGTTTTATTCTCACTGGATCAGTTGCCTTTTATTGTTAATAAATGATACAAGAAAAATGTTGCAACTATTTTTTTCAGTTTTTCATTTGCTGCTGCAATATTTTTGCAAAGAAATGCCTAACAATGTTAAAACATGCATTGCAATTTTTTTGAAAAGCTGCTGTGTTCTCAGGCATTTTAAGTTGCAACAATCCTCCCCAAAAAAGCCGGTAAAATCCTGAGGGGACTGATAATGGAAACAAAAGGCACTTGCCTTACAGTGCTCAATGCGCCAAAAAAAAAAGAAAAAAACAGCAATGTCTCTTTCCAGAAATCATGACCCGGTCACTCAAGATAATTCACAGACCTTGTTGTGAGCAGTTTCATGTAGGAACTATTTCCTTCCTACAGAACTACACCCGCCGGCCGTATCACCGTGCAAAAGGAAGCATGCGTCTACTCAAGGACGAGAGGCTCATGCTTGTGACAGCGTAAGATGTAACAAATAACAAATATAAAGCCACCATGGATCGAAAATAATAGAAAGAGTCATAATTGCCTTTATTTGCAGTTTCAGGTGTCCTGTCAACAGTTTTACAGTTTTTCTCTTTTACAATACTGGTGTATAGAGAAATGCTTTTTGGGCTGCTCTGGATTTTTTTTGCTGCAATACCTCGAGTGGCCACTGGGAAAAATTGGAAGCTAGGCTCAGTGGCATTCTTGGAAACCTGTGCTAGGTGACCTAGCAGTAGATGCATGCTTCCTTCTGCATGGTAATACGGTCAGCAGATGTAGCTCAGTAGAGAGAAAATAGTTCCTACATGAAACTGCTCACAACAAGGTCTGTGGACTATCTTGAGTAACTGATCATGATTTCTGGAAAGAGATATTTCTGTTTAGTTTTTAAGATGTATTTTTGGCGCTTTGAGCACCACAAGCCAAGTGCCATCTAGTTCCTATTACACTGGAGAGAAAGCAGACATCTACAACACTCTGCAACTCACACCAAAACAATCTAGATGAATAAATCGAGCTTCAGTTATGAGAAAAAATATGTTGTTTTGATTCTGGGGTGAACTGTCCGTTTAAAGCCAGCGACAGGGCCAAGATGCACCGAGGGAGGCAGACGATCATGTCAGGTGGAGCAGTGTATTTGCAGAATGGGTTGTGGCTCTTGAGAAGCACTATAAGATGTTGTCACACAGTATAAACTTAAATACATCTGACTCATCATTGTCGTTGCTAAGGTAAACATTTAGATAGAACTCATGCGTTATAAGAACAAATTCAAATCAACAACCTCAGCCTTAGCAACCCAAACACATAGTGTGTGTGTTCGGATTACTGAAGCATGCAAGTCAAACCCTCCCTTAAGCAAGTAGACACACATGTATGTATAACACCACAATGACTCCTGTGCATACGAGCCGACACAATCATAAGCACACAAAGACATTAAAAACAAATAACCTTCAGACAGGACCTTCTTTAATAGGTACAAACATGTGCAGTATCGTGGGCGAGTTTAAAGAGCAGTTACATAAATTTATTGTCCTCCGTCTGTCCAGGGGTTAAATTCTGATCCTTTCAAGCCCTCCGTGCCCCACATCCGCTTCAATAAAACCAGCGTTGGCCACAGCTTTAGATCTGTCTGTTTCAGACTAGTCAAATTCACCTTGAGGTGCCAGGATCTCTTTAGAGGCGGCGTGCTGTCTCTATGATTGTAGACAAGTAAACACGGGGGGCGTCCCTGCAGCTAAACAGACCGGTGCTACTGAGTGACCAAACGCCTGCTGGAGAACTGTCTGTGAACTCAACCAGCGCACGATGATACCAGAGACTGATACTGACAAAGCTAATCACATGGAGAGAAATTCTATGCTCGGATCAGGGCGAGATAAAGGAAACAGTTACTTCAGCACTTGCTTTGCTTCTCTTATATCTTGCTTGCTGCTGTTGCTAATTCAAGATAAGATAAAAGTGGAGGCAGAGGATGTTTGCTTTAATGTTGGAGTCTTTCTTTTTCCTTGCTGAAGTTTTGTGTCTAATGATAAACTCTAGTACGTCTCTGTTTCAAGGGCAAATGACGGGAGTCTGTGTGAGCGACACAAAGACCTGCGAGGTGTTGGCTTGGTGCCCTGTTGAGGATGATCACAACATACCAGAGTATGTGGAAACACTGAATTATTCACACTGCAAGCTGATACTAACTCACAACCAGCTCACTCATCAGAAGAAAATGTTGGCATTGTACGTTTCTGCAAACCACAGGAATGTTACGTTTGCATGTCATATAGATCATATCAACATTTCTATGAGCTGACTTTGTCATCTTGAGGTCAAGGGGAGAGTGGATGGTGTGTCACCCAGGCAAGATGCTTATCAAGCTCTAGATCACTGTTTGAACCAATAAACAAAAACCAGTTGTGATTTAGCGAGTCACTGTGTTTCCAGTAGCTTTTAAGGCAAGAAAAGCAGTTCTTATGGAGGTATTGCCGCTTTTCCTGCAGGGAGAGTGCCACAAAAAGCAGTTGTTGTTTCCTAGACATCACTGCGTTTCTTGCCGGGGTAATGGAAAAAAATTGTTGTTTTTTGCAGAGATATTAATGTGTTTCCTGTTGAGATAGTGCCACGAAAAACTTTTTTTTTTTTACTGAGACATTACTGTGTTTCCTGCCAGTATAATGGCATGAAAAGAGGTTGTGTTCACTGACACATCGCTGCTTGTCCTGCCAGGATTGTACCACAAAAACCAGATTATTTTTTACTGAGACACTGCTGCTTTTCCTGCCGGGATAGTGCCAGGAAACAGTTGCTTTTGCAGAAATACTGCTGCTTTTTCCTGACAGGATAGTGGCATGAAAAAGTGCACAGTTTGCAGAGACATGACTGCTTTTCCTGCTGGGATAGTGACACAAAAATGTTTTCTCTCTTGCCAAGTTGCTTCTAGTTGCTTCAACTTCTTCCAAGTTGTTTCTTACAAAATTGTTTCTGCCGTGTCTGCTGCAGGGATAGTGGTAAGAAAACTGGTTTGCGGAGAGATTGCTGCTTTTTGTGCCAGTATATTGGCACGAAAAGTGGTTGTTTCTTACAGAGACATACAATGCCAACATTTCTCGGGATTGTTTTTTTTTTTTTTTTTGCAATGTATGCAGCGATTGAATTTGTGCTGATTCTGTGCTGTTAACTGGATTACATAATTGTCTGTGCATAAGAAACATCACTTGTGACAATTTGTGCATCTCAACATACGGGCTTTGACACTATTCTCTCTTCTGTTTATTCCCATCTAGTCCTCCTATGTTGATGTCTGCGGAGAACTACACACTGTTCATCAAAAATTCTGTAACTTTCCCTTTATTTGGCGTCTCAAGGTGATGCACCACATTCACATCAAATGTAAATTAGCTGAGCAGACAAATATTTCCAAATGAAGAAGGATAGGACAGCTTTATCGTAAGCTGAATAATGATCATTAATTCAAAAACCTTTTTTAAGGGCATTGACCAGGCTGATAAGATCTAATGAAAGATGTTACTGAATTGCATTCCAGGCATTGTAGGATCCAGTGTTTGGGCAACTCGACTCATACTTGGAACTAAAAGTCAGGATATCTTAGCTTCTACTGCACTAATTTAGAGTTTTAGAGAATTTGACCCACTGATGAAAGTCGGTGCATTTGTAGTATGACTACCTGGGTGTCTGTGGCGACATTCCTGGGAAAAATCACAAGTGGTGCATAATCATTAATAATCCACTCACACACACATACACACACACACACACACACACACCGTCTATGCTGTGGTAACCACTTCATCTCGCCAGCTGCAGGACACATAAAATGGTCGAATATAAACAAATCCACCAGCCTGGTTAAAGTCTGTCAACAAGCAAACTGCAATTACCGCTTAGCACTATAGGTGGCACCAAACAGCAGAGATCTTCAAGATTGTAACTTTAAACTCTTGCTGTTGGTAAAAGCAGACACGCAACATGTCATACTTTTAGAAATTTTCCATTGGCACTTTTGGCTGTGCGACTCAAACCATGCTACGTTGATTTCAATTTAACACCACCAGTTTATACGCGCTGCTTTGTGCAGGGTTGCGTTTGAGATGGACCATCTCTGGAGTTAAAGGACACCTATTTTCGTTGTTCGTTGTTGAGTGAGACCGGGTTCAGTGAGAAAGTGCGGGTTGCTGAGTTGTGATAGAGATGGAAATCCCTGCTGCGTTGGGCTAACATGCAGAGTCAAACTGAGTCAAGCCAAGCCAGCACATGGGTTAGGAAGAGGCCTACTTTGTCTTTAAACAATTAAAGACAATAAATGTCTTAAATGTTTAATTATTAAAATAACTTTTTAAATCCCCCTCAGTCAGGCTGTAGATGATGCTGAAGGATAAAGGCCTGTATCAGCTGTACTCAAACAAACAAATGTAATTCGATGTTATTGCGTTTTCCTGGACACTAAAATAGCTTTTTTTTTTTATAACTGTGTTTGCTTTAATTGTCCTTGCAGGAGTAACCTGGTTGAGGGTATTGATGCTAAATACATCAGCAAATGCCTCCATGATCCAGACGAGGCTCCACTGTGTCCCATATTCAGACTGGGAGACATAGTTAAACTGTCTGGATTCAACTTTGAAACAATTGCCCGAGTGGTAGGTTGATCTTTACTTAACACTGACTTCCAGGTTTCCATTACATCTAGTCTCAGCTGCACACACATTATCCTTTGTCTCTTTTCTTTCTGGTATAATAATAGAGCCTTATATCATGCATCATGTGCTTGTGTCCTGACAGGGAGGGGCCATTGGTATTGTGGTTGACTGGACATGTAACTTTGACGTGGATGTAAAACACTGTAAACCAAAGTATTTCTTCCACGGTCTGTACGGAAACCCTGCAGAGACGGACAAAGCCAGAGCTTCAGTGGGCTACAATTTCAGGTGAATAAACATGTTTTACTGAGAAATACTTCTTATATAATATGGTTATTTTGAGAAATACACTTTTTTGCTTCCTCACTGATAGTTATGTGAGAAGACAGATACCACTCTCCTGTTTGTGCATTATGGATGAAGCTGGAACCAGCAGCTGGTTTGCTTAGATTGATATAAAGACTGAGCAGCTGGTCTGGTTTTATGGAGTGTGTAGAACACCCTATAAAACCATAAAGTGTTAAGTTTTACACAGTTTGAACAAACTTTACATAATGTGTTAATTGGTGAGCTTTAGCTGTGCTGGTAAGTGGTCTTTGGACTGTTTCCAGTTTTCATGCTAAGCTAAGCTAACGTCTCCTGGCTGTGGGTTCATAATGAACACACAGACATGAGAGTGGTATCGACCTCTTCATTCAGCTCTGAATTAAGTGTAAATCCCAAAATGGCAAACTGTTTTTCTTAAAGAGGTTTAGTTATTAAATTTCTTGTTTCTTGTGAGGGAAAACAGCTCTGGTGGGGCTCAGTACTTTTACAATACTCTTTCGTCCTCAGTGTGTCTGACAAATATCAACAAAACACTGGTGATAGAAATGTCTATTTTCATATTGACATAATCAACATATCCAGTGACTGAACTTGAGTCATGTCACTTTTATTTATATAGCACAGTATCACTGATCACAAATTTGCCTCGAGTAATTTTACAATTGTACATCACCCTCTATCCTCAGACCCTCGATTCAGACAAGAAAAAGCTCCCAAAGGTTATCACTCGATCAGCATTAAAAAGTACAATTTCATGAGGGTTCTGCTTCAGCAAGTACGTTCTGAAATACCATTAGAAGCACATTTAATGGCCGTGTTAATCATTATGTGGTGATGGAGGAAGTCAGCTGACACAACGTTAGTATTAAGCGCGAGAAAGTCTGTGTAGGATGGAGGCGAAAATGGCAAGTTTCACGTAATCTGGCAGATCTTCGTTCACTGCATGAGCAGGGAGTTCCCGGCACTGCCGACACAGGGGAGAGCCAAACACTGTTCATCTGTACACACTCCCCACACTGCAGTGACACAGACCTGGTTGAAAATTGGCAAAGCACCCCGCCACATAACATACAACAAATACTCATTATAAGCCAAACTATGGTATTTTTTTTCCAAAACTTACCACATAGTCTGCATGCTTAACCCTGATGAAAGTGAAAGTGACACCTAATGAAACAGCTTCTGATGCCAACAGGCATTTAATTAGCTGATGACAGCATTCTGAACATATGAGTAGGTATAGCAGTGTTCTGCTAACGTATATGTAGCATGCTGATAACCATTAATAAAACCCATTTAATTGAGTAATAATAATATATATAGTAATATTCAAAATGGGAGCGAAAGACCCTTTAATGGGGCAACCTCTAGCTCACCTCGTAGAGTGTGCGTCCCCTATAGGCTGAGTCCTCTGCAGCAGCCTGGGTTTGATTCCAGCCTGCGGCCTTTTGCTGCATGTCATCCTCCCTCTATCTCCTACCACATTTCTTATCTGTCTGAGCTGTCCTATCACTAAAAGGCAAAACTCGCCAAAAAACATAACAAAAAATGAATCCCAGCAAGTCGACACGTAACTCCCCAGACGATCCACTGTGTTTGAACCAATCTGACAGTATCCAATCAAGTTGCAGGAGACAACCATGAAGAATTAACTTCACAATACTGTGCACCAGTTAGAAAAAAAAGATTTCAAAGATAATTTCATTCACGTACAAAAACTATGTGGTGGGTAACAAATTGCAGTAGGCAAGACACGCAGGGTGAAAATTACAGATGGAGATGCAACAGCTTCCAACAGAAACACATACACATTTTAAAAAGCATTCAAGATTTTTGTAAATGTCATATATTATTACTCTGGTGTTAAAGTGGTATTACATTTGGTAAAAAGTGCACTATGACCTGCTTAGGACTCAAAACTCAAAGTTTAGGACTTGGGACTTGAGTGTTAAGACTGGAGACGTACTTGTAACTTGCAGAGCGTCAACTCGGTGCCACCTCTGATAGATGGTATGTATGCAGTGTATCAGAAGAATTGATCTACATAGGCACACGACCTCCTCCCCTCCGCCAGGAAAGAGCATATGCATAGACACAAGAGGCAAAACTTAAGCACATCATTCACAGAGACAGGAGAAATTAGTAAACACACAGAGGAAGAGAGAGACAGGAGAGGCTGGATCTGCTGGAGGACGACGATCCAGATCCAAGACATCAACAGCCAGGAGAGATAGGCTTTAAGATATTTTGTGCAACTCTCTGAAATTCCTTGTTATTAATGACACCAGTGGCCGTTAAATGATCTGCAGTCAGCGTCCTGTTGTTCACACTTGCCAGCTGAAACCCCAATATCACAATGTACTGTATTCCACATGCTTTGCAGAAATGTTAGCTTACCGTCCAATAGGAGGAAAGCCGGCTCAGGGTTGTTTTTGATCCCCAAAACCAAATAAAGGTCTCTCCATGAACCCAAACGCCCGGCTAATGTTGATCCAGGTTTTCCCCTGACATTGGTCACATTCCTGTTTGGCCAGATGGACCTCATAAGATAAACTTATTTTTTTGGGCTTATATAGAGTTTGTGTTAGACACTGTGCTGTGATGGTGCTGGTTGTTTGTTGACATTAGCAGACTCCATTTCTAAGCTAACGTCAGCCAGTGTAGTGAACACTGTTGGCACTGTAGCAGAGCTGAAGAGTGGCAAGAGAAGAGAGGTGCATATTATCACAATTAAAGGGATACTTTGCTGATTTTAAACCAGATTCATATAATAACACTGTGAGTAGGTAAAGTTCTATCCACCTTACCAGCACCCAGATCACCCTGCTCATATTTCAGCTCAAAACCATCAAATGAACTCGAAATACAGATTGTGTTTCCACATTTTCGTATGACTGCCACCACAGACAAAGAGTATAGAAGTGGATCAGCAATATTATGTAATGCAAACTGAACATGATGGAAATCTCTCTCTCTCAAACGCAGACCAAAATCCAATCAAACAGAAAAACTAGGCAGCGCTGATCAAATACAAACAAAATTCTGTGACTGTTGTTCCTATTTCTTGCCTAAAATTTATTCAGAAACATATTTTAGTACCCTGTTTAACTGTAATAGCGAGAGTTCAACACTATATTGTTTCCTGGATAGAGGCTAAAAACATATTTTAGATAACTGTTTAACTGTAATCCAAGATTGTTAGGTACCAGCCAGCCGAAATTGTGTGAAACGGATGAGTTCGCATTATGTCACCTACCAGCAGGAGCATTTATTGATCTGGTGCAGTGCATCTTGGTAGTTGTAGGATTTCTACCTCTTGTGCTACTTCTTTTCACAGGTCATGCAGCGCCAATCTTAAAAGTATTTCCATCTCTCTACTGCATAAATGGCCTTGTTTTATAAAAACACCATCTTTCCAGCAGTGAAACACGTCTTTGATACTTGTATATTGTTACACATAGTATCTTTAATAGATTAATTGAGAATGAGACCGACTCATCGGACAGAAACAATAACAGGTACAAGCCTGGAATAATAATGAAAATGAAGGCAAAATTCAGGTTACTTCTTCAGGTCTGTTGAGTTTGCACTGAATGCAGGCTGCCTGAAGTTTATGATGTTTACTTGCCCTCAGTAAAACGGCTCAACGTGGCACTCTGAGATTTGTCTTAAACTTTTATTGTTTGATGTACAGCATATTGAGGACAGTCTGCTCTTTGTTCTCACACATGAGCATTTGTAGGACATAGGATTGCAATTAACGATTACTTTCATTATGGATTGATCAGCCCAGTATTTTTGAAGTTTTTGTTACTAAAACTGAAGTTTTTGTTACTAAAATGTAAGAAAACAATAAAACATGCCCCATGTAATTTGCCAGAGCTCAAAGTAGTGTATTCAAATGGTCTGTTTTATCTGACTGACAGTCCAAAAATCCAAATCTGTTCAGTTAATTATTATGTATGACAAGAAAAGCATCAAATTCTTACATTTATAAAGCATGAAAGACGCAAATGTTTGTTTGTTTTGCTACTAAAACAATTATTCAGTGATTAAAATAGCTGCCAATAAATTTTCTGTTGATCAACTAATTAATCGACTAATCGTTGCAGCTACAGTCGGATATTATTTGTGCTAACTGGCCTCAGGGATGTTGACTATAGCTGCTTGGGAAATCTTCCATGCCATTATTACTACCATTTTTATTAGCAACAATATGTCAAATTGGGAAGGTTTTAAAGTCCCTGTGTTTTGCAGTACTTTATCATGTGCTGTTGTTCATGCTCTATAAGCAATATTATTTTAAATGGATGATGCGGAGTATTTGGGAAATGTAAATATTTACATTCGCACACTTTGGCAAATACATTCTACGGTATGTAACCTAACGTTATAACTCCCGTGGTTGTTTGTAGGTATGCAAAGCATTATTTGGAGGACAGCGCTCAGAAAAGAACACTTCTCAAAGTGTTTGGGATCAGGTTCGATATCATTGTGCAGTCACTGGTGAGTTATATATTTCTTTATTTTCATTAATATGAATTTTTTACTTGAGAAATATTCTAAGGGATTTTCAATCACCGGTGCTCCGTCCTTTGCAGGCAAGAAAGTTTGATATTATCCCGACACTGACAGCTATTGGTTCTGGAGTGGGCATCTTTGGAGTGGTATGCTGCACCCTGACAACCTTCATAAATATTTATTATCTGTGGATTATTTTCTTCAAACACTAATTTATCTCTGATCTTCCAGGCAACTGTTGTGTGTGACTTGGTGCTGCTCTATTTGCTACCAAAAAGAGAATTTTACAAGAACATGAAATTCAAATACACAGACACACATGTACAGGTAAGCTCTGTGATGCATGTGAGGTGACAATGTGAATTCTGTTGTGATGTTAAAACACAAGATGGCAGCAAAGAGACTTTTAACAATAACAGATACAGAACAGACATCAACAGTACAATTCTTTATCTGGACATCTTCTGGCTGTATTTCAGTTCTTGTGCAGGAATGCTGCATACATCATAGCTGGAAGTCCCAACAGCACACATAGAAGCAGTAAATTTCAATGACCTTAAAATTAAAGGAATACTTCACCTCCTAAATGACTATTTGTATATCAGTTACTCAGCCCATGTTACTTGAATTCAAAAAGAAAACTTTGTTTTTCTTGCATGCCTCCACGGGCAATGAAGAATATAAAAACGGATGAAATTTTTGATGAATTGAAACCCCAGGGTTCCACATGTAACAACACCAAAACTATATCCAAATATACTATTACAAACTCACACACAACTCGAGCACTATAATCCAAGTCACATTTATCCAGTCATACGTTCAGTGCTTCCTAAACTGACAGCTCTCTCTGTCAGGGAACTGAACTAAAAATGAAACAAAAACAGAAATTTTACCTCCCCGAACACAGGAGCTGCCTCCTCCTTAATCTATGTTCTCATCAAAGCCAGATTCTATTGACAAAAACAGTAATTTGTTTGCGTTGCGAGTTGCTGGTCTACCTCTGCCTCGATCAGTTAGTTTGTTTGTGTTGTTGTGTGACTTTGGTGAATCCAAACTAACCCTATAAAAATCCAAAGTCACACAATAACACAAACAAACTAACTGATGGAGGCAGAGGTAGACCAGCAACTAAAAAGGTAAAATTAATGTTTTTGTCAATGGAGTCTGGCTTTGATGAGAATTAAGTTTCACTTTTGGCTCAGGTCCTCGACCAAAAGGGCTGATTGTGTGGGAGGCACTGAGCATTGCACTGGATAAAGGAGACTTACATTATACTGTTTGTAAATAGATGTTTTGATATAGTTTTGTTGTTGTTAAATGTGGACCCTTATGACTTCAATTCAACAAAAATTTTCTCTGTTGCTTGATTCGTCTGTTGACCGTGGAGGCATGTGAGAAAAGCAAAGTTTACCTTACGAATTCACCTTAACACAGGGTGAGTAATAAATCAGTGGTGCCCCCACTGGCAAGGACAATCGGAGACCGGTATTACGGACTATAAAGCCCACTTGAGACCAAAGGTTTGCAACGAGACAAGTTGAAGCATGCAACTATTTGCAATGCGCGCAATGCGGTTCACACCAATGCAACTAGATGAGATGGTGTATCATCTCTATGCAACAACTCTCTGTGCTTCTGTTCTGATTTGCAGCTTTTCAGATTTATTTTGTGGCTGAATATAATTTGTAGCTTATTACAATCTGAATGAGGATAGTGATAGTGAGATACTGGCCACAGTTGCATTTGCAGTAGTGATGAGATGTTGAAAAACATAAAACAAGCATCAGATGGACTGTATAGATACGCCACAATAATATAAGTAAGCAGCTCCAATCCACCCACGTGAGGACAGAAACAGAGGGCTTGACAGGGACGGAGCACCTGCTGCAGCAAGTGAACATCTTGGTTTGTGGTCGTCGGCGGTCATTTTGACTTGACCAGCGGACTTCACTACAAGCCGACTGGCTGTAGAAACAGGCAACGTGCCTTATGTTCTAAAACCAGCCGCCAGCAATTTGACAAGACACCATCAGCTGTCTTGAGTCGAGGTCAGACCGGCCAACCAGACACTGCTCCAACTTTTCTCTGCAACATTCTACAACAGTTTTGTCTCATCGTCAATCATTGGTCTGAATGGGCTTAAGAGGCTGTGGCATCCTAATTTTTAGGCTAGCTGGTATCTTGTGAAACCAGACAACGTAAGGCATCCACTGGTACCCATCATATAAGCATGGCTTCTCAGGAAGGGGGCTAAATTTTGGCGAGGGAACAACTGGGATTGCCATTTTCAAAGGGGTCCCTTGAACTCTCACCTCAAGATATCTGAATGAAAATGGGTACTGTAGGTACTTACAAGTCTCCTCCAAACTTGAGAGGGCTTGTTCCCAGGAAATGCTGTGTTCTTACAATCAATATGCAATATACTTTAAATTAAAGCTTTACATTTGGCTATTTTAAGAAGTATCAGTCGATGCACATCAGATAACTAGTGACATTAACTGTAAAACACAAAGCCAAAGTATATTAGCATGCCATTACTTACCATATTGACATAGTTTTCAACTAGTCTACATACCTCAACAGCTTAAACGAACACCTGAAAATCGGTTGTGGCTTTGGTTTTAGTGTGCCACCCCAAGATTTTCAGTGGCCCCATCCGGCCACCCCTGCGAAAAACTTGCCACTGTTGCCACTGTATTTAATATGCAAATGGTACACAAGTATTCCTTTAACGCTGTGTTTATACCCATAATATTTATGGGCAGTGCCGCCATCTATCTGATAGAAATCTTCTCCCATCCCTCCCCAGACACTTTCCCTCTTTAACTAAAACAGGCAGAACATTTTGTATTTACAGCATGACAGCGAGTCGCTTGGTTTAGAAACAGGCGACTATTACACCCTTGAAGCAAATGCAAGACAAGTCCCAGGCACTGGCCAGTCCAACGTGAGTGCATGTAGCAGTCTGGACAGCAGAATAGTTGTTTTTTTTCTGGGTTTTTTTCATGTATTTTATCATGTCATGATGAGGAGAATCCTTTCTGTCATTACCTGCGAGGTCTAAAATGGCTCCTATCCTGTGGATTTTATCCTACAGGACCCTGATTCAGAGGCATGTAGCACAGAGACTGAGGTATCTAAAGTAAGGGATTTATATTATTTTCACAGGAGACAGGCGAAGTCCCTCCCCTACCAGTGTCCTGTATGGGGCCTTTTTTCTTGCAGTCAACGACAAGAAAGAAAACATTTTTTGATCCCATTTGAATTGTATCACGAGTTATACATATGATGCTTGTCAGGTTAAAAGATAATTTTCAGAGTAAAGAAAGTTTTTCGTAGGTTTGTTATAGTACCATTTAGGTTTGTGTGAAACTGCTCACTGAACTACATCTTCGGTCTCGCACAATATTCGACAGTAACACAAGCCAACTAGCTAGCTAGGTAACTTAGGTACGTCCCCAGCACAAATGTAACATTGTCCCACCTGATGCGTTTCATCCAGCGATTTCTTTTAATTAGCTGGGAAGCAAAAAAATTAGCTACTTGTGTCTTTTTCAAGGTAGCGCAAAAGTAGTGATATCATAAGACAACCTAAGGCATGATTCAAGGCCGATCAGGGCGAGTTTTTTCTAATATCTTTGCGTGGATCACCAGAACGGGCTTCAAAATAATCGGACGCCACGTTGGTCTCAATACTCTTCACTCAAAATGTAATTTAATGTTGTGAAATTAACCAGAAGGGATGAACATCACAGAATACACACCACCTTTCCCTGAAAATAAAATGGCAGCGATCTTATAACATCATGTTGACTTCAGTAATATCCCAGCACCAAACACACACTGTGCGTTCCAATCCCCATACTACCATACTATTTAGTATCCCAGAAAAAGATGTCTCAACACATACAGTAGTATGTCAAATGCTTTATGCCAAAAATACCAGGATGTCCCACTGCATCTGGTCAGATTTTGCAGTATGTAAGCCAGCATGCTTTGCTGCACAGTCCTCGGCACAGTGGAAGATCGGTCACATTGACTGAGCTGCAGATAACAGCTTGACTGCTTGACAGAGGTTGTAATGACGAATGACGGCACATTACGTACTTTCACAATCTTACACCTCAACAATTTAATGACAAACTGCAGCTTTCTGGACTTTCTATATTATCGTTTTAATTGAAAAACATCTAATCTGTGTTTCATGGTTCATTCAAGTGGGATCAAAAAAGTATTCGTTGCTCACTGTTAGCTTCTGCACACTTTTTTCCCAGAAATACGGCCCTGTAGTGGTCCACTGGAAGGTGAGGGACGTTGCCTCTCTATGAATCTCTATCTTTGCTTTGTTTTTCGTATTTGCTGATGTTTTATCTCCTATTCCTGTGTAGAAGTGACCTGGGAGCAAACCTTCAAGGTGCTTTGAAAGAGCACTGAACAAGGACCGTGCAACACAACACACACACACTCTAAATGGACTCCAGACTAAAAAGGACACAGGAGACATTGTTCCATGTGTCCACTATTTCTTCAGCAGCCTCTTCAACCAATATCTCCCCTCCCACAGTGACGCCTGCTGTTGTATGTAGAGCTTTAGCATAGCTCAGCTGTATGTGTACTTTTTTGGGTGTAGCTCGGTTTGCTTTTGTCCACACTTTGGGTGTAACCTCTACATCCTCCACATCCCTGCAGGTGAAAGAATGCTTTCTGGTACTTAAGTGTGTACACAAATCCCTCACGTCACGCATTACCTCTGTCGCTGTCTTTGTCAAAGAAAGATATACACGTCATGTGTGGATGTGCCACTGTCGGAGTGACTGATCTTGTTTGCACCTTGTGATCGACACTGCAATAAAAGATGTACAGTAACATGACTGCTTTTTTTTTTTTGACTCACAGTGCTAAGTAGTCAAACGGGAATACAGAAAACATCAAATAATTCAGGTTTTCTTTTTTATTGTCTGTGGTTATATTTAGGTATACAAAAAGCATGCAAAAAATAGCTTCTTTATATATATTGGTACATATTTACATTGCAACAACTGCATTCCATAGGGATGTGCCATGCTTCTTTTTTCATATGAGTGACGCAGGCGAGTGAGTACATTCAGAGAAATGCACGAGACTACACGAGACGCAGAGACAGCAGGCACCTTCAGCACACACATCAGGACCGTCACATGAAAAACACAGCTGCAAACCAACGTTAACATTATGTACAAACTCACTCTCCCACAGTCCTCCTCTGGACAGAGTTATGACCTGAAATCATGAAATATTATTCCTGTCACTCACTTCCTGTGCTGTGACTAAAGTAACAACACTACGATAGAAAGCATTTAACCTCTGCCAAAGCTGTAAAATTTTATTTTTGTATTTCATATGTATCTGGATCCAGAACTGCATCCAAATAATGACAGTTACTGTGTCACTGTGAGTCTGTATTAGGGATCCATCCCAGGAAGTGCGCAGCACTGAAAGAGAGTCACATGAGACCACTAAGTTATGGCCATTTCGAGGTATCATGTTCTGTAGCAGCCC
Source organism: Epinephelus moara (assembly GCF_006386435.1). NCBI lineage: Eukaryota > Metazoa > Chordata > Actinopteri > Perciformes > Serranidae > Epinephelus > Epinephelus moara. The sequence continues at coordinate 19,438,760 of NC_065508.1, read as the reverse complement.
AGTCACCAGAAGAAAACATTGGCATTGTACGTTTCTGCAAACCACGGATACGTTACATTTCTACGTTTTATTTGTATCATATAAACGTTTCTGAAGCGACGTAGTATATGAGCTGACTTTGTCATCTTAAGGTGGAGGGGATGGTGGTTAGTGTAACACCTTGGCGAGACGCCTGCCAAGCTGCAGACCACTGTTCAAGACCAACAAACAATAAAACTTTTTGGGGGTTTTTAGCTGTTTTTCTTGTGGATTTTCAGGCCCTAAACATGGGCGTTTTGTATCGATTTATTAGACAGTGCCACGATAAAGGGTTGTTTTTTTTACCAAGACATCGCTGCTTCACTAGTGGGGATTGTGCAGCCAAAACCAGGTACTTTCAGCTGAAACATAATTTATTTCCTCACCGTAACAAAGTGATTTTTGTGCCGAAACCTAACCACACAGTAAACACAGCCTCGTCAGAACATACTGTATACACACGGATCTGTTGCTGATGTTCCTGCAGCTTTCAGCCCCCAGACTGGGTGTCTTTACTACCCCCTCGCCGTTTTTACAGCTGGGATTGTGCCACAAAAACCAGGTGTTTTTAGTGTCCAGTTGCCGGTTTTTGTTTTTTTTTGACCTCTTGGATAGTGCCATGAAAAGTGGCTGATTTTTATCAAGATATCACTGCTTTTCTAGAGATTGTTCTCCCAGAGCTAGGTATTTTAAGCCAAAACATGATCTTTTTCTAACCATAACCAAGTGATAACTGTGTCTAAACCTCACAACACATGAAGCACAACATTTTTAAAATGTTAAGTTTCAAAATATCTGCTACATCAGTGGTTCCCAAGTGGTTCAGCCACAGGGTCCAGATTTCTCCTTAGTCATTAGTTCACGGTCCACACAGTTAAATATATCCAGATTTCTCCTTAGTCATTAGTTCACGGTCCACACAGTTAAATATATTTAGCGTCATACTTGCGTTTGGCCATTTCTCAAGCTAGTTTGCTGTCTCTGTCAAGTAGCTGTTTGGTATTCACTACTGCAGGAATCAGCACTTCAGAATAAAAGCTCTGTGCTGGAAATTCACTGTACTTACAAATAAAATGTGATTTTTACAAAGTTGATACCTGTGGTCCATTCAGAATGGACACACGACCCCACCAGTTGGGAACCACTGCGCTACATAATAACGTACAAACGTAACATGGTTTGCAGAAATGTACATTGCCAATATTTTTGTTTTTTGGTAATTGGGTTGGCTGTAGTACCAGCTTTAGGCAAAATTCAATTAATTACATTGGGCTCAATCAGAGTTGATGCAATGTGTGCAGATATCATTTAAATGTTTAGATAAACATTAAAAAGACATTTTTTAAAATTGTATGAAATTTAGAGAAGACTGGCAAAAATGTGTCACCTGAGTGGTTGGAAATCTCTGCAGGTATGTAGGGAATAGGTGTGGCCTACTGTATATGGATTGATTGACAAATCTGGAATAAGGTATCAGTAAAAAAACAAGAATAAAAAATAGCCACATGGTGATGTAACCTGCACCAAAAAGTTCTTCCTTTGCCCATCGTTCAATTTTCGGAGTAGTCATATAATCAGAGGATTAAATGTTTCATCTTCGAGGACAGCTAGTGATCATCCATCACTGTGTCTGTGAAGAAGATTTTTGAACATAAAGCTGCTTCTGCGCTCTGGGCTCTGCTCATAATGGGGTCAACAGTGTTTTAACATTATGCATCTTTTCAGCAGTAAAAGAAGTCCCAGTTACACAACATTCACAATTCTGTTGTTACATGGATATGCACAGCACCTTGTTACTGCAGCTGTTACAGCGTTCTGACACAGACAGGAGAATAAGTTACTGGAAACATACTTGAGTTTATAAAAATTCTCAAAAACCAAGTAGCAACGCTGTGACATGCAGATCGATATCAAAAGCACAGGAGACTGTGAGAACATACGATACACAGTAAATATGCTCTTTTACAGGTGAAGCATACAGTTTCTTCCTTGATCATGAACTGTACAATGTGAAATGGCTGGCAGCTACCAGTAGTGTTATAACTTTTAATATTCAATTACTTTAATATCTGAATGTGGAAAAGTGCAAATATTTAAATAGAAGCAGTATTTTTCTTTCCAACTAATAAAATACAGTTCAAACGATGAGCAGCTTGCTCTGACAGCAGGGGAATGCCAATAATGCACCAATGATAAAGACAACAACAATATTGCACCTCTGACAAGACAAATGTCTGTACAAACACACAAATAAAAAGCCGGCAACACCTAGTAAAAAAAACAAATCTCATAAACCCTTTTTACGTAAATAAGAAAGAGCACACAATTTCATACTTTTTGGTTCAAACAGCCCTTCATTGAAGGTTTCCCTGCAAACGGACCTCAGTGCCTCCTCTCACCTGCACCATCCTCAGCAGAGAGAAGGAACAAACACAACGGAGAACCACATTATTAAATAAATGAGCCTTATTTCAAACTGCATACACCTGGTCGCCAGAATAAATGTTGGCACTGTACGCTTCTGCAACATGGATATGTTAGATTTGTTCATTTCATATGTAGCGGATGTGTCAAATTTATGTTGTGACAACACTGTGGTTAATGTGATTAGGCTAGGCGCAAAATCCACATTGGAAATGTTCCGACATGTTTAAAAATGTGCAGTTTTGTTGCCACAACCCCAGCGGAAATGTTCCGACGTATTGTCAAAGAATGTGTTTTTGTTGGCACAAACATGGCTGAAAACGTCCTAACATTTTGTTAATAGATTTGCAGTTTTGTTGCAACAAACACAGCTGGAAGATGTCCGGACGTATCGTTAAAAAATCCACGGATTGGTCGCCACAAACTTATCCGAAATTATATATCGTCAAAAAATGCCCGGTTCTGTTGCCACAAACATGGCTGAAAATGTCCTGACATTTCTGTAATAGATGCACAGTTTTGTTGCAACGAACGGCTGGAAGATGTCCCAACATTAAAAAATACCCGGTTTTGTTGCCACAACCCCAGAGAAAATGTTCTGACATGTTGTCAAAAAATAGGCAGTTTTGTTGCAATAAACACGGCTGGAAGATGTCCCAACGTATCGTTAAAAAATACCCGGTTTTGTGCCACAAACTCAACCGGAAATGTTGCCACATATTGTTAAAAAAAAAACAGTTTTGTTGCACCAAACACAGCTGGAAATGTCCTGACATCTTGTTAAAAACACCCACTTTTGTGGCCACAAACATAGCTCTAAATGTCCCAACTGGTCACTAAGAAACAACTGCTTTTGTTGCCACAAACTCAACCGGAAATGATCTCAAATGTCATCAAAAAATTCCCAGTTTTGTTGCCACACAACTGTTCCGATTTGTAGGTTTTGTTGCAGCAAACACGACTGATGTGTCGTTAAAAATACCAGGCTTTGTCACCACAAACACGGCAGGAAATTCCCAGATGCATCGCCAAAAATAACAAACAAAAAATTGGTTGCTGTCTTTTTTTCTCGAACACGTCTGCTGCTGTTGGATGGTCATTTTAGTTATGCTGACATGATACGTATGAAACATACAAATGTAATGTATCTGTGGTTTGCAGAAATGACCAATGACAACATTTACTCTGGTGCCTAGGCTGGTATAAAACATTTTAGACACCTAGACATTAAGTTATTTATTTATCCTATACAAATGACCAACTCTTTAACAGAGAAATAAAATAAAAAGATATAAAGCTTTACATTCCCACATGATAATAAAGTTGACATCCTAATGTCAACAGAATCCATGATTTACACACACAATGTCCCTGCCTCTGAACATGACTCCATAAAAACATGGGCTTAATAACAAGATGTGAAAAGTTTTTCCTTTCAGATCCTGTGGATCCCTCTGTTCTCTGTGCTTTAGTTTGCATCCTTCACTGCAGGACACTGAGGCCAAGATTAATGGAGGAAATGCAAAGCGCTGCACTCCCCGTTTCTAATCAGCCACACTGGGGACGGCACTGAAGTGGATGGTGGAGTGTTGTTGTTGGCAGCCTGGGCCTAATCATGACATTGAAATGCTCCCTTTCACTGCAGTTCAAGTGATCAGAGCTCTCTGCCAACCAAACACGCTTTCCTTCAGAGGGGCAACAACCCAGACCAAAGGAAAGAATCCAAATGGAGTGATAAAAACATGGATCTGAAGCAGAGCTCATGTGGAGGCTGAGATGTTCTCATAGATTTGAGTCGGCAGAGACGAAACAAACCACAGATCTGTCCCTTTTTTAAGTTCACCAACCACCTTGAATACAATGTTCATTTCAGTCATCTGCAACATTTGCATCTTACAGGACTAACTAGCGTACCGAGCTTCACAAACATACACTGCTAGCTTCAAAACCTCAGCCAGGCAAACTAGTTAGGGACTGTCCAAAAATTACTTAAGCAGCAAGCCGAATTAGATCTTACATTTTGTTTTTTGTTTTTTAAATTGCACAACCCTTCCCTGCAGTATTAATATATTTTTGGGCCCTACCCTTGACTTCTCAAGAATTTGAAGTGCTGTTAATGTAATTTAAAATCCATTTCATTTAAATTTTACAAACATACTTTCATGTATCTATAAAATTCATATATTTATGAGAATACTTCTCACAATTGCCGCTAACGCATAAATTTAAAGTGAATTTTACAATCACTAACACCCTTTTGTCAAATCAGTAGCCACATTTTAAAAACTTCAAACACAATAAGCACAAAACAACATCTGCTGTGGGCCATACCATTAAATCAGTTCATGTAGTTTTCAAAGAAAATGCAGTCAATTTACATGTTTCTAAAATGCTTAAATTTCCTTTACATTCAAGTTCACCCGACAGCAAAATAATGGATCTTTCTTGTCTTATTTACAATGAGATATTTAAATGAAAACCTAAAATCCAAAATCTTAAATATAGCAATATAGCATAAAGCACACGATTTTTGTCCTTTCCATGTGGCAAAGTACATCTTTATGAGCCACTGTGCACACCAGAGGCATCAATTTTATTCCCTTTTTTATTAATTCTGCAAGGGAATACTGAAATATAAATTTGGTATGTTAGAAAATAAAAAAGCCCTACTCTGTTCCTCCAAAAAAGGCAAGCTAACCTTCCCTCTGCAAAAGGACAACATACATAACAGTGCCCTTTTTCTGACGGCCTTAGTAATTTGTGTACAGTCCCTTATCCTGGATAACTTCTAAAAACGCTCGCTGATGTTGTACTTTGACAGTGAGATGATTCCCGCTCTGCGTCCAAGAATATTGCATAATAATAATTTCTAATTTGTGAGGGGAATTATATCAGTCTGTGCACACTCACCATCCAACAACGTACACCTCCAAATTTCTTTTACAATTACTTCACATCAAATCAAACAGCGCAGTTTGATAAGAAAGGAAAGAGACAGTGTTAGAGAACAAAAATCATCAGACAAACAAAAGTAGGGGTGAGGAAGCGTGAAATGACTTCTATCACAGAAATAATTACACATTACACAGTGATGAAAGTCACTTTGAAATGTGTTCGAGCGCGGCAAAGTCACCGTCCCTTCCGTGTGGTCACCCTTAGATAGGGAAGTTCAACAAGGCAACACAGGAAGGACCTCGACCTTTGTCTCACAGCGCCAAAGTAAAAGCTAATGGCACAGATACAAGAATCGGGCTGTGAGACAATAACACTGATGACACTTCAAGACATCTATGTACAATAATAAAACAACTGATCACTGATCAGAAACAAAAAAGCCCTGTAGTTCACCGAGGAGGCGATACAGTGTCATTTCCATGCTGAAGTCTGTGATGATTATTCTCTTCGTCAGGCTGGTTATGACTGTGACAGGTGGCCACTGACAGCCTGATGATGACACTCAACTATTCATCCATGCAGACGTGTAAAAAAAAAAGAAAGAAAGAAAGAAAGAAAGAAAAAGTTTGACAGTTTTTTTCCCACATTACAGTGTAATACCAGCTGACAAACATGGCCGTGCCTTTCTCCCACAACAATAATTTGAACTGTTAATGATCCAGAAAGGCGGCAGAGTTCCTCTCATCGGTTCACTGGTGCCAGTCACAACAGTAAGAGGTTGAGTAGTTAAGATAAGTAGCATTGTAGATCAAACTTAGAGCCCAGAGAGTCAACATTAGAGAAGGAAAATGGGGGAAATTGGGGTGAGAAAAGTTCTCAGATGCTGACAGGAAGCAAAAAACGGAAGCAAGCCTGAGCATAAAAGTCTGAAAGTCAAAGGGTAACTTTGATATATTTCAACCTGGACCTTATTTCCCCATGTTTTTGTGTCTAAGTGACTAATGGAAACAATATTTTTGAACCAGGCTGCAGTGTAACCACTCGCGGGATGTTCTCATATACATATACATCCACTGAAAGAGCTTGTTTTTGCCAAATACAGGCTCAAACTGTTATTCTAAGTGCCTAATAACATTATGGAAGGGATCCCTACAGAGATAGACCTTTCTGAAGAGTAAGATCCTTTTTGCTAAACCAGAAACAGCCCCAAAATCGCCATCACTAAACCCAAACAGTAATTTTATCATCGTAAAACACACCTTATTCAAAGTCGACAGAGACACAATAAAAACTCACAAAAGCAGGGGGAATTAAGGGTTCATTTCAACCAACCAAGAGTTTGTGACTGTTGGAACAGTGCAAGGACGACCCAAGACGCTTTTTGTCGACCTTGAATGAAGCTTTTGTTTGGTGTTGTTTGGCGGTAGCAAATTTTGGGGCTGTTTCTGGTTAAACCAAAAGATTTGACTCTTTAAAAAAAAGGTTCATCTTTGTAGGGATCCTTTCCATAACGTTGTCAGGCACTTAAACCGCATTTCCACCAAACACCGTCAGTATAGTACCTTTAGAACCGGTATGTAACCCGTATGGACATGTACCTAAACCCTATAGCATTTCCACTGCAGACAGGACTCTTAAATACAGACAGGGTTTTTACCACTCTTACTGTATTTTCACTTCACTGACGATGCAGAAGAATGTTTGCACCTCGGTGATCGTCCACAGAGCGGGGTTGCATGCTGACATTTTCAGAGCTAAAAGAACAGGTTGGAGTGTTTACAGTCTCCGTCGCAATTGATTGGTTTGTGCACTGAGTCCTTGTCGAGCAAGAGTGGCGATTCTCTCTTGAACTACCAGCAGAGATGTGGAGCGTCTCTTTTGGTACCATGAACAACTTTTGACAATGGAAACTGTTCTAATGTGTAGAAAACAGAACTGAAGTGAACCGGACTGGTTGGTGGAAACAAGGCAAAAGAATAACAATCTGACCCTGTCAGTGGCAAAAATAAGCGATTTTAGTGGAGGTACATTGATTGCCCAAACATGCTATAAGTCCTATTAGTCACTTGGACACAAAAACATGGGAAAATAGGGTCCATGTTGAAAAATACTGAAGTTACCCATTACAAGCAATAGAGCAGATTTAAAAGTCTCTCCAGTGTTTAGAACAATGCATCTGCAGTGCGTCACTGATTTGAAGGAAATGCGTGGATGAAAGGGTGAGCACACAGTGGTTCAAGCAGAGGGATGTAAAAAGGATGGCGTTTAAGACAAAGCTCTGCTGACGGGAGTGTCGTAAGACTCAAGAGGACGGCTCGTCTTCATGCAGGTCCTCCAGCTCTCCTTCTCTGGGTCCATCCCCTGTGCTGCTCTTTCTGAGAGAGGACGAGAGACACAGAGAGAAAACCCTTAATATGAGATGTCCTAAATGATATTAAGCTTTTGCTTTATCTCTCCTGAAGCAGCAAAACCAGAGATGCTTTTTTTCCCCATTTTTCGTTACATGATGAATGTTTAAGACACAATGTAACACAGCACTGAATGGCAGCAGCAGGGAGATGAGAGAACTCTCTGAGATGACAGCTGGGGAAGGGTGATGCTGCCCCATCACTTCTCATGATGGGGGATAAGCGAGAGTCGAGGAGTCTAGGATGATGATGGGCGCAGCGGCTGGGTGATGTTGGACAGACAGCGTGCCAGACTGGATTACCTGAGTGAGGGGTGAAGTTTTAAAGTGGGCCGGAAAGGCCACGAGTCCCTGCAGCACAGTGGGAGAAAAGATGGAAAAGTCACAGATGAGAGGGTAAAGGTCACCTCAGGGGGTCAAAGGCAGGGTCGCTGGTGGAGACGACCTCCCCCCAACACACTCCACCTCCTCATTCTGAAGATGCTAAGTGTAGCTTCAGTAGTGCCAAGATGAGCAGTCAATCGACCAACCAACAGTGTAATAATCAGTGACAATTCTGATGAGATTTCCCACTTCATACAAATATACATTTAATATTTTGGGACTTTGACGGCTCAGACAAAATAAGCAAGATTTTTTTTAGACCAGTTTTACGAATCAAGTTCAGTTTACTCAGCACAGGCAGTACGACTCAGCAGAGGCCCTAAATGATGGACCCGAACCCTTTAACGAACCTGGGAAATTCATTCCAAAATCTGATTGGACCTGATAATTTCAGAGTTTGCGTGAGACGCTACAGGTATGATGTGATTTTTCCCAAGTATGACATGCTCCTGGATCAACATCCCACATCACATTCCTGGACCAACATTACAATCAACCAATCACAGCCCTCTGACATCATCAGTGTGCTGTTCCTGTGTGTCTTTTAAAATTCCTTTGTGCTCCAGAGATAAGTCAGTTTTCCAAAATTAAGTTAGTAAAATAGAACAAAATCTTTTGCATCATTAAACGAGGACCTTATAAGCTACTGTGGGGTTAATGAGTTAGCTTGCTAAGTACGTTGGCTATGCTAACAAGCTTGCCAATAGGCTAGTTCACTTGTGTGGATATTATTTTTTTCAAGATTGCAGTGCTTGTGTTGATCCAGGACCACACTGTCAAATAAAAATAGTTTTAAATAGGCAGTGAAAAGGGAGGGAAAATGTGTCCAGGTCTTTACAACTGAGGAATGACATTATCCTTACTCTTAATGTTTGTGAAAAATATTTTAGCCTACTGACAAGCTTACTCCTTAGCACAGCCTACCTAGTTATCAAGCTAACATGCTAATATTCTAGTCTATTGGCAAGCTTCCTCGTTAGCATAGCCTACCTAGTTATCAAGCTAACTTGCTAATATTCTAGTCTATTGGCAAGTTACTCGTTAGCATAGCCAACCTACTTAGCAAGCTAGCTCACTAACCCTGCAGTAGCTTATAAGGTTTTCGTTTAATGTTACTGAGAAATATGTTAAATTTTACGAACTTCTTTTCGGAACATTAGCTTAGCTCTGAAGAAGCAAGAAGGAATTTTGAGAGAAGCACAGGAGCAGCACGCTGATGATGTCAGAGGGCTGTGATTGCAGTGTTGGAATGCGATGTGGGATGTTGATCCAGGATCATGTCCTACTTGAAAAAAACAAAACACGACGTGCGATACTACAGTCCCAACTCAGTGCACGTTTATAGATATAAGTATATAAAAATATTTTATAAGCGTCTGCATGTACCAGCATGGCCTTGCTGAACATGTTTTGTCATAATTTGTCCTTTCTTTTCTAAGATTTGGTGCAAAGTTTCTTATCTTCTGCTATGAGGATGTTGTGACTAGTGTAGACGGGTCATTGTGATTTGGTAGTCAGATTTCTGCTCCTCAGAAAAGATCTCATCTAATTATTGGTATCAAGTGATTGATTTATCACACCTGGTGGGAATCTGTCTGTGTCTCTATCTGTTCTGTGAAGCACTCATGATGGTCAAGGACCAAAATGTTTGCTGCTGTTTTCACTCACTCTATCATTTTTTTGCACTTGTAGCACCTTTATGTGCACAGGTGTCTTACATAAATTGACTATTTTTGAATTGATCTCAGCCTGTGAACCTTTTTGTGGAGTCCGGCCCAGTTGCACTGGCGTGCCGGTATCTCCTCTGCCATCCTTTCTTATTTGTCTGTTGTACCAATGCACCCATGACAAACGTTTTGGTTGTCCTTAGTAGGTGCCATTTCACAGAAGTGCTAAGACTTTGTAGATCTCTTCAGTAAGACCACATCACCCATAGAAAAAAAGATACTTCTTGCCCCACCACCTATGGCATGACTCTACTCTTTAAGTGGAGTGTCTCTTTAGCTTCTCAGAGGCTGTCAGTGTTGCTGTTTATGCTCCTATGAGTACATTAATGTCTCAAAATGAAAGTGGTTGAAACAGATGATAAAATGCAACATGTAAGCCACATTGTTGTTTTTTTTTTTTATGGCCCTGCCATTAATCAACAGTTTTCATTCATAACGACATGAAGCTCAAGCATCAGAAACTCTGACCTGATGTACAGACTAAACATTTCAGTTCAGGGCTTTGTGCTACTTTAAGTTTTACATGTACAAAGCCCTGTTTTTCCCTCATTATCCAGCAGGGGGCAGTGTTGATTCAAACTCCCTGCACATCTAAAGACACCTTCACCTTAGATGGCAGCTCTCTGCCTGCCTGGAGTAACAGGGGAAACCTCAGCCTGGATAGAAGAGAAATTGTCTAATAAAACTCTCACAATAGGAGATCAGAGTCTCCTCTACATTCAGCGCGACAGTGGCCCATCTTCATGACAAACTGCTGCACAGATAACACAGATTACTGTCCCAAGGGCACCCGCAGTACAGCAGGGAGCAGCTAGAGATGCTCTGATTTGCCCATGACTACACTGTATATGTTGGAATTGCACGATGCCATATGACAATTGGCCATTTCCCCTGTGATGCGTTAAATTCATGTAAGAGAAAATCCAAGGTCAGCCTAAGGCGCTGGTAGATCTGTAGCATTCTCTGTCACTCTAAATCCCTCTACCCTTGAAAGCTGAAAGCAACACACAAAAAACACTTATAAAAGCTGTAAGCTCCACGGCACACAATGAAAGAATGAATTATGGTGCTATGGCAACCCAAAGCAGCAGCTGCTGCTGCTGCTGCTGCTGCTGCTGCTGCAGGAGTGAATGCTAGTTAACCTGATACAGCAGACAAGAGACAGGTGTGAAGTACAGACCTATGTCAGAGTCTCAAGCAAGCTTTGTTTTTATCCTCCTGGAAGAGATATGCAGGTTCATTGCAACTGGGTTGTATGAGGTATTTATTACCTACAGTAGATGGCGGTCAACACACCCCAGTTTGAAGAAGCAGGCAGGAGTACTGCCGCAGAAGCTAAGCAGTGTACTGCTGTGGACGGGGGCAGCAGCAAAACTTACATTAGCCACCTACAAAATCAATATCAGTTTAAGTGTACACTATTTTTAGAATATATCTATCACTCAAAGTAACCAGGCTCCTCTGACACAAACAATACATTGCAGAACACAAGTGCTTCTGGTCTACTGCTGCCTCAGTCAGTTAGAGTATGTTATTGTGTTAGGTACGATTGATTCATACTGTGCCTGAGTATGATTACCCCTCCTCTCCACTCCCGTGCCACTCAGCTTTCACATTATTAATGTTGCTCTGTACCCGAGCCCACTTGCGTCATCATCTCTGTGACAGTTTTGTTGTACTTAAGTGTAGAAAAGAAAGTGGCAGAAGAACACTGCTGCCCTAAGGACCATCATCAGTGGGGACTGGCAGAGCAGCGAGGCGAAGCTCTGCTCCTGGCCGGAGGATGAGCTGCTAATGTCAGGCGTTCTGCCTCCCGCTGGTGCTCTGACTGAAGGTCAAAGGAGGCAGCAAAGCCTGATCTGATCTGGTCTGTCTGGTCTAATACAGAGGCATCAGTATTAATCAGTTAAACACTCCCTGTAGCGGCATTAAATAGCAGCTCACTTCTATGTATTGGTATAGTTGGTGTGCACACCTGATGTGTACTATACCCGAGTACTCATGAGCTGTACTTGAGACCACCTTTTCAAGGATCAGTGTACCGTGCCCTGGGAATGGTACACAGTGTTCACACTAATTAAATTAACTGGACTTTGGGAGTCAAATGTACTCCAGCCTTGGTCCCTGATGTGAAAGCCCGCTTAAGGGGTTAGTTCGGATTCATCAAAGTCACACAATAACACAAATAGACTAACTGATAGAGCCAGCAGTGGACCAGCAGCTCCAAAATTAGTGTTTTCTTCAAAGGTGTCTGGTGGCTTTGAAAAGAACACAGATAACAGATTAATTCGCTCATTGTAAAGGGCTGCCTGATGCCGTCCACAGCAGTATATTGTTTAGCCTCTGTGATGGTACTCCTGTATGGTTCTCCAAACTGGGGGCATGCCGATTGCCATCTACTGTAGGTAATACACTGACTATCTGTCAGTACCTCAGACAACCGCACTTAAGAAAATCCAAACTATTCCTCTAAGTGTTCTAGGATGACTGTGAGGCCACCGACAGTGTGTTCTTACATGAGCAGGCTACCAGGTGCCGACATGGACCTCTCCTCTCTCCTGCTCGGACACTCAAAGGGGTTACTGAAGGAGCGCTTCCTCAGCATGGCTCTTACCAAAATCTGAAACATTCACAAACACAGGAAGGTTACAAACATGTGCAGAAGGGTTCTTGTTTTGAACCTGTGGTTCTGCATGAGCGACAGAATAACAGTTCTTATAGGGAGATCCAAACTGTGCGAATCTTGCATGTCATGATCTGGTCAGAGCCTTGGTTTTTTTTAAAAATGTGACCAGTGAAGAAGAAACACCTGTTTTAAAGTTAAACAGCTCATCCTCTTACTGTGTATTTTTAATGACTAGTACAAAAGTCGATCAGGGTCTATGATAAATGCTTTGCTGATAAGTTTGACATGCAATTAGAGTTTCAGTGTGGGACTTACTGAAAGTTGATAAACGTAGCAGACTGATGGTTTTAGATGATACATGTTGTCTTTTTTTCATGATCCCCTACAGCCTAGAGATAACACTTATTAAATGATGTATTGATATACTTTGTTATGGCGTTTTTGTCTACCAAATCTAACACAATAGTATATCTAGTGTCTGGTATATTTTGATGGTAAACAACGAGGAAGCAGGGAGGTCATAGGTGCTAACGTTAATATCCAGAATGTGGGGAATCCTGCTCTTAACCTGTGCTGTCCAGTTACAGCGCAGAACCCACTCAGTTCTTTTCTTACTGCCTGCTACGCTAGTCTCAGCTAGCGTTATCATTGCTGCTAGCTGCTGTTTCTCGGGACTCCCTATAAACACAGGATTCTACCCAGGGGTAGTGCCTTCCATCCTGCATCTCACATGGTGTTGTGCATGTCGACTTTCATTGAATCGTCTCGTCACTTTTTGGATAAGCCAGCAAAACCGTAAGACAAAAAGATGTTTATTAACTTAATCTTTGCCATAACCCCAAGATTCAAGATGAAACCAGGGTTTTCCCTGGGTTTTTTCAAGACCAAGGTGGCAAAGGCCTGTGGCGGGGGGCATCTTGACAGCTATACTTTTAGATACACACACACACACACACACACACACACACACACACTTTAACCAAGGCAGCGGCCAAAATCACCCAGGCGGCCCGCCTTTGTCTTAGATAGGCAGGGAAAACCCTGGAAACCTACAGGAGACGTCCGTTTTTTGCTCCTTGTACTGCTGGCATGGCTGCAACTGAGACAAGACTGCCCTGCAGATTTTCTGTAACTTTTACCTGACAGCTGATAAATTCTGAAATTGACCATCATGATGTTGTACTGATAAATGCGTACAACCAGTGCTAAAATATACCGACATGGACTAAATATGCCCAACAACAAAAATCTACTCAAATGAGGTGCTGTTTTCTTTATTTCAAACATGTCCATATATAAGCTATCATTGTGATCAATAGTTTGCAGATGCTAAACATGTCAATACTGTGCTATAGATGCAAGAATCAATGGCATTAATTATTTCAAATGTGCCCTTTATGAGACGCTGCTACACTGTGCATGCCTATGCCTCTCTGTGAGCTTGTTTCCAACTGAATGCAACATTAGAGCATTTATGGAGCCAGATGGTGTAGAATCTGGTTTCCAACCCTTTAGAGAAGTTGTGTTTTTTCCTGCAGTGGGTGTTTTAGGTTATGTGAAGCGTTTTAACCTTGCAGTTCTGCACAAATGAGTTTTAATGGGGGTCAACCAAAAGAAAAGCTTTAAAAGTACAGGAATATTATTCAAACTGGGGCATCAACATTTTTATTTCAGAGCTGAATAATGTTAAGAGGCAACCTTGTCCTTGTAAACAAGGCTGTCATCTGAAATCACTATGTTTCTGTGTTTTCTCACAATTGTGGTTAACAGAGGACTGCGGTTGTTTGGCAACAGCTACTCTTAGGGCTTCACCTCTCCAGGAAATGATGAGTGTAAATGTCTCAGTTTGACACAAAAGTGCTCGGTGAATGGAGGACACTTGGGGCTCCTTACCACTGCAGAGAGGCTGGGAACGAACTTGACTGAGTTCTGGATGTCCTCCTCTGTCACCTCAACCACAGAGCAGTGCTCTTCCTCCAGAGGCAAGGGGTCAGTGCCTCCCTGGGTCACCCACTGGTCCATCTAAACACATATACGACATATAACGACATGTCAATAATATACTCTGTCAATGATCCAATGAAGCATGCGACTAGATCTTGCCAGGAAGTCTGGCTCTATATATTCATCTGTGTTTTTCGTGTTTGAAAGGGTAACTGCAGTTTTTATTGATGATTAAGCCCTGCACAGCATGCATATTTCACATTATTATTTTTTTCTAAAGCAGGGCATACTGTATAGATTTATACATGAGCAATTTCTGCCAGCCAGCCATCTGTTATGATTAATGCTGCAATGCTATAAAAACCCAACTGCAAAAAGTTGTTCGAGACAGATAATCTCTCAGAGTGACCAAGTAGCCTTTAGAATTTATTTTTGTCCAACTTTAACTTCCAAAAAAGGCTCAGTAATTTCCAGTTTTCAGCTGGAAAAGTTACTCAAACAAGAGTAAAAAGTGCATTTTTTGAAAACTATTTCCCAGCCTGACCAGCTAAGTCAAAGAGCCTCACCAAAGATCAGGGGTTCAAAAAACAGAAAAGCCAAGGTACAGAGAGAACGAGAACATAAAAGGAATAGAGAGGCAACAGACAAATGCTGACCAAAACTGTGAAAAAGAACCAGGTATGACATGAAGCTGAACGTGGCAATGGTGAGAAGCTAGGCAGCCTAACAAATAACACCCACTGTAGCCAGCTCAGTTGTAAAACTAGTAAAGATGCTGGTATCATATGAAACTAGACAACCCAAGGCATCCACTGTTACCAGCCATATTATGCTAGATTGTCTGGAAGGGGCTAAATAATGCTTTGAAGTTTTGAAGCATAATGGGGCCCCTTAGAAGTCTTGGAATTACATGAATTGGGTATGACTGGAAAACTAAGACTCTCCCATCTCTCCAGTTTTATTATTGTGTGATAACGTGAGTACCCATAGTGGATATCTCATTGTAGTGAGGCCATTTTTTTAAAAACTTGAAACATCCTCATTGTCGAGATGCTGTAGGTGTGAATGAGGGGCCCACTTTGGGAAAAGTAGTCCCCCTGTCCAAAACTCCTAATGGTAGGCCAGCCTAACTTAAGCAACATGATTGTTTGCAAGTTTATTTTTGTACCATAAATTGAGCATAGCATTAGCTCAGGCAGGACACAACGTCAAGCTCAGCTCACATCCCAGCTACATCAGCTGATCTCAAGCAGCCCAATCAACTGATGGAGCAGCTGATTGATGGAAGGGAGTCAGCTGATAGATCACATGATTCCTTTCTATGCAACCAATTGGTGAATCTCATTCAGGACGCCCTATTTAAACTGCTCTGGCCTGCCTACTGTTGCTGCTTCCTCTGCAAGCCGCTTTGCAACCTGTCTCCACTAGGGGTGAGTCCGTGTACACGTGTTTGAGATCATAAACGTTTATGAAAAATTAGTACATGAAAAACGTTTTTTTTTAAGGGGGAGGGGGGTGATACTAATTGTTGACTAACTATGATAGACTGTGTTACCCTCTCCAGTCTGGTGCTCCGAACCGTAGCTGGGAGACATTGGTTTTCTGTAGATTATCTTTCCAACTTTGCTCGTTGCTGGTAACTAGCTCTAGGAGTCCGGACCAACTCTGCTTGAAGAATGAGGATGCTGAACTGACGTCCGTGCAGAAGCACATTTAAAAGTAACATAACATAACGCAGGGTCTTCTCACAGAGACTATGCTGTAACTGGAGCTCTAAACATTGTAAACAAATTGTAAACAAACTGCAACCACCCATAGCATGAACAGTACTATTTTCAAGGTGCATTCCCGTCCGTAACTCTATATGCGCTTTACTTCCCACATCTACAACGTCACACCCACACGGCCACCGTCTTAAAGCGAAGGGCTGGCCGGTGAATATGACAAGAAATGGTGTGAGACCAGGTTTGGCAACAGGTCAGTAGCCTACGTGCTCCGTTCTATTAAAACGGCGCGTCGGTTAAATGGCCCGTTCAGTTGGTATTCAGATAACTGGGGCTTTACTTGTATAATGCAATAGCACCCGTGTACACATTTACACGAAAAAAATTACCCACTCTAAACGTTTAGAGATTTTTGTACACAAACTCACCCCTAGCCTCCACCCCAGCTCCTCCTTTTCATGCTGTGTTTGACTTATCAATGTCATTTCTATTTGTCTTTGATGCTGCTCTGTTCCATGCCGGAGGGTCTTTGCTCCCCTCCTGCCTTAGGCTTTTCATGTAAGCACATGGAAGGGCAGGGAGTTTTGCTCTCTCTGCCTCAGGCTTTCCTCGTTTGCACGTGGAAGGGTGAAGTGGTGTGCTCTCTCTGCCTTGGGCTTTCTGCGTAGGCCTAGGAAAGGCAGAGAGGCCCCAGAAAAGAGCCATACTGCCAAATATAATACTGCAAATGGAAATAAAGTTTTCTTTGAGAAAAGCGGCCGTGACTGAACTTGAATTTTAAAATCCAAAGAAGCCTATGTAACAGGCCTTAAAAATTGAACAGTAATAATGTAAGTAAACAAACAGCTTAGCACAGGGGCTGAAATATGTTTCTGCTTTAAACCCAATCGCATTCATTTCAATTGTTACATTACAATTTCTCAATGAAGTTTTGCTATCTCTACTGACATCAATAAGCTGCATTTTGCAACTTTTGTCAAGTAAACTTTGTGTTTATGTGTTTGCACACATGGTAATACATGATGGCTTATTGTGTCTTCATCCACAAACAGAGTCTCTAGCGACAAAATGACTCACTGACACATGATTAGATTGTGCCATGGAAATACAGCTGGGAATGGGGAATGACTTCTGTCCATGGCTGGTCTTGAACCTCCCCCTGTATTACTGACTATGTTTACATGCAGCCCTCCACAGGGACTAACAGGTTTCATCATGCCCCTGGAGCTACACAGCATGTTGTGCTTGAACATAAAATCCTCATTATAATTGCGCTCAAGGTAGCTGTCCCTCATCCTGAACAACAACTGACTAACGCCGTGGTCTTATCTGCTTTATTCTCTCTGTTACCTTGATCTCAGGGAGGGTGATCCTGGTGTCTGGGTTCTTGTCCAGCATCCGCAAGATCAGAGTCCGCAGCTCTTCACTGATCTTTGGTCTGCACAAAACACAGAATAATGATTTGAGAACATTTTTGGACATTTGGAAATGATGAAAACATTAACACCAAGGTTATAAATAGGCTTTATTTATACCAGATCGAAATCTGATTTCCTTCAACATTGTTTCCCAACCTTGTGATCACTTAAAAGAAGCTATATCTCCTTGCACCTCTTTAACTCAGTGTCTTATATGAGTTGTTAGCAAATTCACACCACCATCACACCCCCTCCTGTCAGACAGAAAGTACACAGAAGTTCTTTATTTCTCACCTGCGTCTTGTGAATGCTTTTCATTAACTATCACTCAGTTTACAGGTGAGTTAATGCTCAACTGAGCATTGGAGTGAATAGCGAGATGAAGGTGATGACCCACAGATAATGTTCTTGTTACACACACTAACTCCTGAAACTTGAGGTAGCTGCTGATGGAGAAAATTGGCTTTTCAAGTAAGATAACTGAAAACAATTTACGGCAGAGATTCTCAACCAGGGCTGCTTATACCCCAGGGGGTACTTCTGCAATTGCTTGGCATATGTGGGAAGATTGTGGAGTACCTTAACTAATTTAAAACAAACAAACAAACACACAAACAAAGCCAGAACACAGAAATCACAATTTAAACATGTCCTTATATCAAGTCAACTGTAACACTTTATGCTACATAAAAAAAACTGCAGTAGCTACAAAGCAAGCAAGCAGGCCGATAAGTTAGCTAAACGTAATGGATGAACAGTTAAAATAGTTAGCTAAAGATAAATGGTTATATAGTTTAACTATTTCAACCATTTACATTATCGATACATTGTTTTGCTAACTGTTGCTAAAAGGATAAAGCAATGAATGAAGTAATGGAAAAACAGTTGAAACAGTTAGCTAGAAATAATGGATAAACAATTATAAAAGCTAGAAGTAATGGATAAAAAGTTAAAACAGCTACAAGTAATAGATGAACAATTAAAATAGCTAAAAGTAATGAATAAAGAGTTAAAACAGTTAGCTAAGAGTAATGGATAGTTAAAATAGAAAAGAGATGAAAAGAAATGAATACAGAGCTGAAATAGCTAATAGTAATGAATAAACAGCTAGCTAAAAATAATGAATGTTAAACTAGTTAGCTAAAAACAATTAAAATAGCTAAGAGTAATGGATAAAGAGTTAGCTAAAAGTATTGGAAAGTTAAAATAGCTATTAATAAGTAATACAGAAAGATTTACAAGAAAGACAAGAAATGACTAAAGAGTTAAAATAGTTAAAAGTAGGCTAATGGATAAACAGCTAGCTAAAAGTAATGACTGTTAAACCGTTTAGTTAAAAGTAAAAAAAAACCCATATATATAGTAATGCATAAAGAGTTTTTTTTTGTTTTTTTTAAAAAAAGCTAAAAGTAATGGATAAACAGCTAGCTAAGCGTAATTATGGTTAAATAGTTAGCTAAAAGTAACAGATAAACAATTAAAACAGCTAAAAGTAATAAACAAAGAGTTAAACCAGTTAGGTAATAGTAATGGATAGTTAAAATAGTTACATAAAAATAACAATAAAGAGTTAAAATAGCTAAAAGTAATAGATAACCAGCTAGCTTAAAGTAATGAATGTTAAAATAGTTAGCTAAAAGGAATGGATAAACAATCAAAATAGCTAAAAGTTGAGGATAAAGAGTTAACAGTTAGCTTAAAGTGATGGATAGTTAAAATAGTTAGCTAAAAGAAATGGATAAAGAGTTAAAATAGTGGAAGTAATAATTAAACAGTAGCTAAAAGTAATGAATAAAGAGTTAAAGTAGTTCACTAAAAGTAATGAATAAAGAGTTTAAGTAGCTATAGGAAATGGATGAACAGTAGCTAAAAGTATTGAATAAAGAATTAAAATAGTTAGCTAGAAGTAATAAATAAACGGTTACATAGTTAGCTGAAAGTGATAAGCTAAGCCTTTATTGATCCACAGGCAAAAACATGCAGGTGTTGCAGCAGCACAAAGACAGAAAAAAGTAACATCACAGATATTAGATAAAAGAAAAAGAAAATAATAAGAGGTAGCCTATTACAACAAGAATAATGGAGAGGCAGTAGAAATAGCTAAAAGTAAAGGATAAATGGTTAAAATTGCCAAAATGAATGGCTAAATTAAAAAAGAGCTAAAAATAATGGATACCAGTAAATGGTTAAAATAAATGGTGGTGTAAATGGGTCTTTAAGATCTGATAGGGCTGTGGGGGTATGTCTGACACCGCTGGTTTATAATAGGCCATTTTGTCCTGGTCAGGACTTAATGAGCTGCTGTAAGTGAATTCAGTGCTCTAAAATATTTGAATCAGTGAGATAAAACCTGTGATATGACTGAGTTTACCATGTATGAAGATGGACTTTCGAGGTTGCATTTCACTGACACTAATAACATAAAATCAGAATGCATGACAGGAATGTAGGCCATTAGTGTCTCAGTAAAATAAGTTTATGTGAGCTCAGCCATTGATCATAATGGCAGCGACAACATTAGATGTACTTCAACTACAGTGGCCCTATCAGTGCTGACGACAAGGTGATGCTAACTGTCACTGATTGGAAAAGTGTGGCTATGATTTTATTAGGTGATGTGATACTCTGCCTTCAGGAGGAGCAGGATGTGTAATGAACGAGCTTTCCCCATAGTCACACATTCTCTTGAGCCCACTGGGCAGGAAGACACTTATCATTAACAATATAACTCCAATTGCCACTCATAGCCTCTTTACATGTGCTGTGTTTATACTTCATCAGTGCGTTGCTTCAGTCTATCACCACTGCCAGCCTCTCCCTGGCTTCCTCTTGTTCTCTCTCAGTCTTTTCAGCGTTATTCACTTAAGAAGACTTGCATGTTACAGTAAAGATAGGAGAAGCGTAGTGGCTTGTATGCATCCAGGCCCCTTTTTGCTTTTTCAGTGTTTGTTTTGATCACATACAGGTGACGTTTACTGTGTGCTGGTACTGGCTGTTGTGCCAAGCTATTCATATTTTTGTGGGGGAAATGTGCAACTAAAAAAAAAGAGGAAGGAAATGTTTTTTGCAACTGAGAGTCGGATAAGAAGATAGCAAACAGCGAAGACGATGACTCCCGCTGTGTGCTGGAGGGGGCTGGAACATCGCTGCTATCTCTTTTAATAAAGAGGAGGAGAGGGAAGGACACGGGAGATGAACTTACGTTTCTGGGAAATCCACAAGCTTGGTCCTTATCTTATTGTGCAAAGCCAATATGTACTCGTCAATAAATGGGCACTGCAGGTGGAGCAGAGGAAAGACAGTGAGGAAAACAAGGAAAGTACATTGAATTACTACTCTGCCAGAGGAAATCTCGATCCTAAAAACAACTAGGACAAATGACAACAGCAAGAATCAGCTTCTAGCATTTATAAAAAAAAAATAAAAATGATGCCACTGAATGGCTGTTGTAACAAATCATAAAAAACTGGTGATAGATAGTGTTCCTACTGAAGTGCCACTGGGTGCTGTTAACAAGCATGGGAGCCTGTGAAATGAGCACAGCCTTTGCTGCTACCTTTTGTGGACCCAGAGACAGAAAATGTGCAGACTTGCCTTCCCAAAGACGAAACAGTAGAGAGTGACTCCCATGGCCCACACGTCCAGCGCCTTTAAGAGAGTGTCAGTGTGACATTAAATGCGACATCAAGGCAAAGAGACTGAAAAACATACATGCTGCAGCGATCCAAACACCTACTTACACAAACAAACACGGTGATGTAAATCAATGCAAACTGCCTACGATGATTTATGGGACATTTTAAGGTTATTTTTTGGGGGACATCTACCGTCAGATACCTTGGTGATGTATGTGTGTGATCACGCAGCGAAGGCACTGCAGCAATCCATCAGGCTCTTTGTCTTCTCTCTCCCTGTATGAATAGCTCTCTCTTAGGAATCCATTTCTATCCCCTGATAGAAATGAAATGATAAAACTAGCCCTCTGAACCTGCACAATCTCTCACAATGCCACAGACATTTGTTATCAGACACTGTGCTGTATGATTAACATGTTCTAATGGCCTGATATAACTGGCACTGACAACTGAGGGGGTTTAAGTGACATACGAGTGTCAGATATTAAATATTTCACAGCTGATTTACAACAAAATCACAAATGCTGGTGCATAATGGACAAAGCTCTCTGGAGCACGGCTTGAACTGAAGACTAATCAGAGAAAAGGGGGGCAATAAGACTCCATATATTTCTTCCTGCACTTGAATGGCTCTTACATCCTTTTTGTCTGCAATCAAATATTCTATTCTGGCCCCTCTTTTATGGTCATGCAGATCCTTCCTTGAGCAAATCCATCAGATAACGACAGGAGGAAGCAACATGACATGTACCTATAATGTCAGATATGAATAGGATGTCAGGGTTGAGACATGGGGCTGGAAAGGGAAGGCTCTTGGCTCTTGTGAATCAGTAGGCAGGGTTGATTCATAAGCCTCAACAAGTCTCTCACCACCTGGTTCGAACATTATCTTAAAATAGATGTCAGCTGTGTTTATCATAATTGCAGATATAGGTTAGAAGGCCCCTGCTGCATTGACAGGCATGTTTAGAATGCCATTATCAGCTATTGAATGCCTGTGTGTTGTTATACAGCCACATTTATATGAGTTGTCTTTATTGCCACCGAGCCATCGCTGCTTTTCTGCTTTTTGTGCCACAGAAGTGGATGTGTTTTAAAGAGCCACTGCTGCTTTTCCAGTAGGGACTGTGCCACCAAAAGTGGGTGTTCTTTACTGAACCATCACTACTTCCTAAGTGGAAATTGTGCCATAAAAAGCGAGTGGTTTTTTTCTTCTTCTTTTTATCAAGAAATCGTTGCGTTTCTTGTGGATTTGTGCTATAAAATGTGCTTGTTTTTTTCTTTTTTTACCAGTTTCTCTCCAGTGTGTTTTTACTAAGCCATCACTGCTTTTCCAGCCAGGACTTTGCCACCTAAATCAGGTGTTTTTATTGAGCCATCACTACTTTCCAGCAGGGACTGTGCCACCAAAAGCGGCTGTGTTTTTTTACTGAGCCATCGCTGCTTTTCAAATCGGGATTGTGCCACCAGAGGCGGGTGCTTTTTACATTTATCCTTTCCTAAACATAATCAAATGGTTTTTGTGCCTTAACATAACCACACATTTACCACAGCACTGTTGAAATGTAAAGAAATGTTGAATTTCACTAATGGATGTTTAATAGTGGTAACAGCACTCTGACCATACTAGTTGGCGTAGCAGGGGCCTTCTAACCATAACCATATCACTGATAATCACAACAAGTGCCTGCTTACTAGGGTGATTACATTTGAAATAGGTGCTCATCCTGTAAGAATTATGATGGAATTACTCAGTCAATCATTTCCTTTATTTATGATAAAAAATAAAGCTCTGTGATTGATTGTTTTGCAAATATTGTGGATTTAATGTAAAATAAGGTTGTAATCAATCCAGAGACGGGTTATCCTAGATCAATATCAGCTATGTAAAACCGATAGCCTCAATCCATTTCTTGACTCTGGTAACAGTGCTGTTCTCCGCTGCATTACTTCTACCTTGTTATTAACACGAACTAACACACAGGGGAACAGACTGACACTGACAATTTGCTCCTTGGATTAGCAGGCCAGCAAAGGTCTGAAAGCTCATCTCGATTTAATGGTTCTCATTTTCAAATCATGAGGTATAGGCTTAGACCGGCGCCTGCAGCCGCTGTAACCGCAGGAGCACAAACTCAGCAGCGCTCACTGACTGATTGTAGAGTTAACTCACTTTTCCACTGAAGCTCTTTCGTGCGTCTGAAAGGGTCTCTGGTGCCATGAATGCAGGAGTGCCAGCAGTGCTGGACAGCAGAGCATCGTTGCCCTCAAACTGGTTGCTGACCCCAAAGTCTGCTATTTTCACATGGCCGTCATCTCCCAGCAGCAAGTTAGAAGGCTTGATGTCTCGGTGGACGATCTTCTGGTAATGCACTGAAGATAGAAGAGAGTAAAGGGTTACATTTTTAGAACGACTGTACCCTGTGAGATCCAGATGACAACATCCAGATGATTTTGTAATTTTTGAACCCTTCCCAGCAGTGGGGCTAAAATAAACTGCATTTTAGAATAACAATGTGAGCCTGTCAGTGGCAAAAACAAGCACCTTTAGTGGACGTACACTGAGGGTTTGAACATGCCCCAAGTGGTTACCCGTGGCCTGTTTCGTGGCTGTTGGCTGCAGCCATCTCACACTCACTCAATACTGAACTGTTTTCAAAAATTGCTGTTTCCATTAGTCTCTTAGACACATAAACATGGAAAAAATAGTACTCTAGTTTTTTTTCTTCTTCTCGGTGTATCCTTTCTCACCCTTATTTCCACAGATAAATCTGGCCATCGGATGTAGTAATATCTCACAAAAATCAGCTTGGACCAAAAAGACTAACACACCTGCTGACTGAATGCAATGCTTCTGGTGTTACCATATTTAATAAGTTCAATATTGCACTTCAATAACATTTAGAAAGGCACACGGAAGTTTGTGTTTCAGTGAAAGATTGAGAGAAAGTCATATGCATGTGGTAAATATCAAGTTAATGGCAGTTAATAAGAATGATGTGATTACTGTGAACCCAAGTTCATTTAAGACCAAGCCAAGTACATCTTTAAGCCTTCACACTTAACAGCCATGTGGAGCTAAGCCCTGGACACTTCACTGATTGGATAAGTGGTGCCTTCTTGTCTGAGGAGGACTTATTAAAACATGAGGCACTTGACTTATTAAAAGCCCAGGCAATTAAACATCATTAGCACTAATAATACTCAAATTCAAAACACACAAAGCCAATGACCCGAAGGATGACAACTGATATCTAGAATTAAGGCTAATTAAGGTTTCAGAAGACGTGCTTCACTTGCATTTTGACACAAATGTCATATTACAGACACTGACTAATTTTGGGGGGTTTATTAACGAGCCTTTAAGTGTTCAATGTTAAATAAATGAATAAGTAATTATGGAAAACATAGTCATATGAATGAACTGTAAAAAAAAAAAAAAAAAAAAAAAGTAATTCAAGAAAGAGTTGATTTTCATTTAAAATTAGACATTCTTATTTGGCATTATTGGCACTTGATGTTAATCAGCATATTTAATGAATGCAGCCTTCTTTCTTGATTCAAATGCACTTATTGTCACTTTGGATAAAAGCATCATCTAAATAAATCTAATGCAGTGGTTTTCAAATGGTGTGTGATGGTGTGTGTGATGCCAATCCAGGTGTGCCGTGGGGTTTTGTGAAAACCAAACACTATTATTGCAATATTCAACAACCTAATTTAAAAAACCTTCATGGGGAACCTATTTGTCTCTGTTTGCGTGTGGGAATTATAAGTGCGTGACACATCTAAAACCCTGATTGGCAGCCAGTGTGAGGGATGATAACTTTTAAAAGGAGAAAGCCGTGAGTAAGACGATGGATCGCTTTATTGTACGGAGCAAATTACAACAAAGCACCAGCGAGGACGACCTGTTATGTTGTGATAAGAGTGATAACACATGTTATAGAAGCTGTGCACGGATAAACGTACAGGAAGCTGGCTAACTAGCTGTGAAGGGCTGTGAGCTTATTGTTTGAATTAACGAACAGTTAAGCTAATCACATTAAACAGTCACGCCGCTGCTCCGTCTCCCCAGACAGAGTGCCCAGAGGATGCTCTGCTACTCAGTTAGTGTGGTGCTCTGAATAACGGTGCATCTAACAGTGCTCCGAATTTCCAAATGGTCCAGTTTGTGCCAGAGGGCGCTCTACAACCATGGTAAGGGCCGTTTTGAAATTAGAATATGTATAATGAAAAAAAAACACATCATATTAAACCCTGTTATCATAAAAATTAATGATGAAATAATGATTTATTTAGTTATTTCACAAATTGCTGCTTAATTTGGTCACTCTCAATTTAGTTTGGAAATTATTCCTCACTGTCAAACTATAGTTGAGTATACTCCAATCCACAGGTTGTATTTTTCAGGATGTTCCGCAATAAAAGCTGAGTAGTTGGAGATTCAAGAGGTTCATGCAGAAATGTAACTGAGCCTCAATTGTGACAGATGACTCCAGAGGTAGATGCCCTTTTAATAGTAGTATAAGATGTGAAAACTGTTTTTACATGTCATTTTGTTGAGAAAAAAAAAGTATGAATGTCATGTAGTCATTGTAGCCCTATTAGCGTGGAAACAGACATTCTGTACACTTTGTTCTTTTAGATAAAACAGGAAAATACTAATTTATAAGAGTAGAGTGCAATAAAAAGGTTTATCTTCATAAAGTGAACATCCAATCTCTTCCTGGCCACTAAAAACGCCACAAAACTGCATGTAGCTCTTCAAGTGGGAGTGAAGCTCCAGAGAATTGATAGCTGAGGATGCATGAATTAGTTTCACTCAAACACTTCACAGATGTGTTTCATAGATTCGCTCTGTGTGAGATACTTACAGTACTCTATGCCCAGGATGACATCTCTGAAGTATAATCTCGCCTGCTCCTCTGACAGAGGGTTGTCCGAGGGCACTTCCATCACTGGACTACAGATCCACACAGGCAGGCAGAGAAGAAAACAAACACACAGAGAGCGAGGCAGACAAATCCACAGATTATGTGCATCAGTTGTTTCATCATTAGCACAGCATTTTGATTCCAAATATGAACACATTCGAAGACAGATACACATCTATGCAAACATAAACATCCTGATCAAACATCACTGATACTGAAAATGTGTGATAAGACCATCTCAGCCTTCTCTGTGTGGATCCCAAACCCAACAGCACCCAAGACAGCTTAGTATTTGTTGAGATGAGTTGACAGGACATACATAAACCACTAATCACTATTCTAAGCAGCCTCGAAAAATACAGTTAGAACTTTGTAGTGTTGTGCAATCATACATCAACATGAATATTTATATGCTGTATACTGTATAGTTCTCTGGTTTAATTGTGCTTTAAAAGAAAATTCAGTTTTTACTATGGCTCCAGTAACTGCACTTTTATTCATTTATATGAGCACAAGGGATTCTTGTTGTTTAAAGCAGAGAACAACCAATCTGGGGTGAAATCATTAAAGTAACTATGAAATGCCTTTATAACTTTAAAGATCTACCATTTTAACAATATACCAATGTGCCAAAAAAATCAGTCTCTTTGTATTCTTATATTAAAATCTAATCTTTCTAAGTAAGTTCTAACTAATGTCTAATATCATGACATCCACCCATCCATCAATCTGCAACTTTTGGCTGCACAGAACTAAAATTCATTAGTTAGCAACAGCATGCTATGTCAGTGTGTTTTGGGTGTTTGGCACCTCAAACTTTGCACTGCTTCCCCAAAATACCATAGTTACAGACCTGCTGGCTAGACTCACTTTGAGGAAAGTGGTATCTGTGACAACTCCAGATTATGCGCAAGGCATTTTAAAGTAGACTGCTGCAGCAACTGCATGGAGCACAGAATTTGTCTCTTCCTCCCTAATGAATAATACTATCCCATCAATGTACACTGTCAGGGTGAGTAGTCCTCTACAATTGAAACAACACCTCCACCCAATTTATGGAGTTACTATAAAGGCTGATCTATAGTTGTGTGGAGGCTCCACGCAGAGCCTACATGAGTAGCCGACACTGTTGTGAGCATTTATACTTGTGCAGTGGTGCGTCTACATCGCTCTGCAACTACACCTCCACAACACTGGTTGGTTGTAGGGTTTCTATGCCACTGTGTTGAGCTTCTGTGAAGTGCAGTACAGTTTGAGAATAAACAAAAGTACAAAATTCAGCTTCATTATAACTCACAGGGTTTACTGACAAAACATTTGTCTTTGGCTAGACACGTTTTCCCCACATATGCAACATGCTAATGTTATTAGCATAAGCCTACGTCATTTTACACTGCGTAAATTAGCCTAGTGGCTAACTGCCTTTTCTCCACTCACATGAAGCCAGGAACAGCAACAACAGTAAACAGAGATAACGTGTCAAAATTTGGCTCTATTATAACTCACAAGGTTCCTTAACAAAATAATTGTATTTTGCTGGAAACATTTTCCTCATCAATACAATAAGCTAACGTTATTAGCATTAGCTTATGATATTTCCTGTTGCATAAATTAGCCCAGTGGCTAGCGGACTTTCCTCTACTCATATGAAGCCCAGATAAATCTCACACAAGACCTGAGATGTTATTTTGTGGAGGCTTTGCTGTCTTTACAATTTATTGTTTCTTATCTGTGAAATAAAAGTAAATAAAGCTATGTTTCCACTGAGGAAAATGGTTTTCAGTTCACAGAAATAAACAGGAGGTGTACGTTGTTGCAACGCATTGTTACCTTTCTAGGGAGGTGCACATCAGGCTACAGCATAGGCTACGGCGTAAGGTACAGTGTATTCTATGGCACAGGGTAAAGCCTTAAAGCGTAGGGTACACCATAGGGTACGGTGTAGGGTACAGTATAGGCTAAAGCAGACAGCATAGGGCGAGTGTTCATGCAGAGCATACGCCGTAGGTACGGTGTCGATTCAGCAGAGAAGTATAGACCCCGCTTGACTTTCCATGTTTGTTATGACACGCCCACTTTTCAATGATCAAATTAAAATTCCTGCCGATGTTATGTCTTGCCTGGCTCTTCTGTTTCAATCGGAAATATGTCACCATACTGAAGCTAGATACTCTCAAAATGCTGTTTCATCTGGACATTATGAACAGACTTAATAGTTGGAGCGTTATCAGTAGCAGTAGAAATAGGAGCGGCAGCATTAGCAGCAGCAATTTGAACTACACCTTGTGCATAAAAGAAGCATGACTATAAAAAGACTTTTTATTTTTCCTGATTAGTAGAAGCCCTATTATTAATTAGCTCAGCTATCTGTCATCTCTCTCCCAGGAGAAACAAGAGAACAAACAATTTGTCTCATTATGAGAAGTTAACAAATAAAACAAAAGGTATACATGACTTATTTATGCACATGTGTGAAATGATACCAGCTCCCCCTCCCAACTCCGTTCCCTTATAATAACAAAAGGTCTCAGATCATTAGATCATCACAATTTGTTCTGTGGTGTGTAGGAAGGAACAGCTCGTGCATCAGGACGTGAAACATTTACACGGATTACTGCCACTGGTAATGACTGTGAAAACCTAAGAACATTACGAATCTCTTTGAAGCCTGGGATGGAACAAACACCCGCACGGTGTCAGCTCAGAGTAATGAAGGAGAACACTGCAGAGACGGAGGCAGGGACAGAGGGATGGAGGGAGGAGGAGGAAGAGGTGAAGGTAGAGGAGGATGAGCCTTGAATTATTAAAATAAAGGACATGTTCTCTACTCACCCTTTACGCATCAGCTCAAACACTGTCAGAGAAAGGAAATAGGAACATGTTATTCATTCATTCATCCGCTGTGTTTGGCCACTGCTGTCACTGAGGCAACATCCCAGCAACACATTATTATTTTGAATATAGCACACAGAGAGTTTGACATGTCACACTAACTGTGACCTGGCATGGCTGATGGAAGATTTCTGCATAATGTGTGAGCCCTGAGGTGGTGTGGAGGGAAGAAGATCTGAATCGTGAATAACTTATATACTTGTTGGTGGCATATGTGCCAAGTGCCAAAGGCTGACAGAGGGCAAAAATAGAGCAGACACAGAAAAAATGGTCTACATACCCATGTGAAGGTTGTCCTCCGCCGGATCATCCAGAACCTGCGACATTAACACATCATCATGAGTGGAGACTTTCCACCTGAAAACCTCAAGGTACAGGTGAACAATATAAAAACTAACATGTGATCCCTCTTGTCAGGATCATTTAAAAAACTGACAAGAAGCATTCAGGACCAAAACCACTGCAGAACTCAGAAGTCTTTGCGAAGATTCGATTAGAAGAAAGTCCCTTTGACCTTTTCTTTGTTCTGACATGCAAGCTGTTAGATTTGCCATTAGGATATTGGTGGGAGCCGTAATTTAAAACACCAGCTTTGCAGGTTTGTGCAGATTCACAGCTCTGCAGCTGATAGTTGGCTGGAGTTACCTGTTCCTGGGCCAAGGGAAAAAAGAGAGCTTATGAGCACCTTTAGCACTAATTCCTCTGACTCTCTGTCCAATGTGTGGCCTGAAGTTTTTCTACTGAAGAACTCTACCTGGCTTAAATGAGACTTCAACATAAAAACCCTCCTCTGCTGCATCGATTTAGATTTTTCTTTTAAATATCCATCATGGGTCCACCAATGTTATAGTAGTGCAATGCTAAATCTGTAGACTACATCCTGTCACAGTAACAGCCACCTGGCAGCTCTTGTTGAATGTCTAAATGACATTAAGGCTTGGTTGGCTCAAAACTTTTTATGTTTAAATGAGAGTAAGACAGAAGTCATAGGGTCTTATTCATGAAAAGTGAGTAAATCTGTGTGCAGATTTGCACATAAAAGCCTACTCTACTAAAAACCTACTCCGGATTCAGGAACGCCGCGGGAAACTCAGATTTGATAGTAAACACGTGTGTATGATCATGAATGCCAATCCATCGTAAAGTGACAGCGCGCTCCCGGTAATCAGCAATTAGCATAAACCCCCGCCCATGAATAGCCAAT